>NC_060963.1:4635000-4645000 GCF_910589235.1 Vespa crabro
GTGGGATCCTTTAAGAAATAGAAGAGCACAGGACGAGTCAACGACGCGTGTAAGGATCGTCGACGTTGGTTCTTCCGATTCTCGTGCTCTCTTTGCGAAGGTGGAAGAATACGAAAGCTGCAAAGGGTGAATGTCTCTGTCGAACTCACGCTTAAGGGTTTCGATTGAAGCTAGTTGAAGAAGAAAAAAAGAAAAAGAAAAAAAAAAGAAGTAGAAGAAAAAGAAGAAGACAGGACTCAACGTTCCGTCGTTCGGATGAAAAATCGACTGGCAAATACGAGGAGCAAATTCGCATAGGGAAAAAAAAAAAGAAAAAAAAAGAGAGAGAGAAGAGGATAAAGGGAAAGAGAATGGAGTAAAAGGAGCAGAAAGAGAAAAGAGGACGAGCCAGCTAGAAATCTAGCTAATTCGACGGGACAGTGATTGCGGTGACGTTGTGAAAGGCGATATATATCTTATAGGGTGGGACACGATCGGCGACATACACTTCTGTGTGACGCATCTGCGGATCATCCAGTACCACGTTGCATGGGGATCATCGAGGGTTTTAGGGTTACGAAGAAGAAACACGGGGAAGGAGAGAAAGAGAGAGAGAGAGAGAGATCCCCAGAAAAGCCGCCAAGAGCAATGAATGACATAATTGAATTTCACGCGACACCGATCCCTTGCCTCCGCAGAAATACTTTCCGAGGATCGAAAGAATCCCATCAAGGATTCCTATCGGATTCTCTATGCTATCTCCGCGACCACCATACTTGACTTTGTTTGATTTCAAGCTTTTTCAATTTAAATCTTATGACCTTGTGATTCTTTTTTTTTCTTTTTTTAATTCCTATCACAAGTATTTATTATTAATTTTCTTTTCTTTTCACTTTTTCTTTCTCTTTTTCTCTTTTCTTCTTTTTTTTTTTTTCTTTGCTTTCTTCTACACAAACAAAACGACAAACATTAAATCGTAAGCAATTTATTTCTCTTCCAATTCGTTAACATCGTAGGAGGATGGAAGCCATTGTTCGATTCCCCGAGAATTTGGTCGAACGTTTGCAAACAGGCGTCACTCGCATCCCCCACCATTAAGAGAGCTCGGTAGATTCATCCAGCCGAGTTACACTATACTTAGAATGATGTGTGTAAGGAACAAGCGTGCTGCATGAATAGTGTTTCGTATGTTCCCGCCATTGACTGTAATAGCAGGGTGGAACCCCGAATAGACGACGGCTACATTCAGAGGATTGAACGCGTACCGTAGAGCATTTAGCGCTTTGCAATTGTTCGTTTGTCCGAATGTCAGCGTCACTCTCTGATTGGCGAAGAGTGATGCCGACGTTCGATCATTATTGAAAATCGTTAACTCTTGACTATAGGAGTCAACGACTATTGTACAATTTGATGTTAGTATTTGGACACCTTTCTCTATAATAATCTATCTAATAAATTATACATTTAGTTCGTGAGGATTTAGTTCTGAGGGAGAAAAGAAGGAAAAAAGAAAACAAAAAAAAAAAAAAAAAGAAAAAGAAAAAAGAAAAAGAAAGAAAACGATAGATCTAAAAAAAAAAGGAAGAAGATCGATCGAAGAAAAATAACGTTGACTTAACAAATCTACGCGATCCATAGTTGAAAATAATCAACGTCAGAGATCATAAAATATCAATCGATGAAGATTCGAAGGGAACCGATTCAAAATAAATCCCTTTCCATCGAACACTTCTTCCTCGAGCTTCTTCTAGTTCTTATATTACTATAGGGTGACAAGGGTGGATTATTCGCGCAATCGATTCACCTGAAAGGGAAAAGGATTCGAAGCGGCAACCCTCGTTCCCCGTTGGAAAGTTTGGGCGTTCGTAAAACGTTCTGTTTCCAAGGTTCGGCCATACGTGTCAGACACGTCGTTCGCTCTCCCTCTCCCCTTCCCCGTTATACCTCCTACCCTCTAACCCTATCTCTTCCTCCTCCTGCCCCCCTCCCCGCCCCTCCCCTCTGCTCGCGGTAAAGAAAAGGAAACTAGGGGTGCGTGTACACTCCCCTTCCTTTTTAATCTAGCCATTGTCATGGTAATGCGCAGTGTTAGTTTCACGATGAGAGGGAGAGGGACGGAAGAACATTGTATCGGGCGAGGAAGGAAGGAGGTGAAGAGGACGTACACGTTGGACGAGTCGGTGCTCGTACGATAGATATATATGTATGTGTATGTGTCTCTGTATGTATGTGTGTGTACGTGCGCGCGCGTATATATATGTATAAGTACAACATGCGTGCGTTAGCAGGAGCCACAAGACTGCTCTAATTTCAAAGTGGGATGGGAGGGGAGACGTGAGAGGATGGTTTGTTTTACGAGCACTTCAATCCCACGGAAAGCAATACGCCCTGAGTAGGACCTGACCCGATGTAAACGAAACCTGCACTCCAAAACGTTGCACTCCGTGCACATTTTTCTTCTTTCGTTTTCTCTCTCTCTCTCTCTCTCTCTCTCTTCTTTTCTTCTCTTTTCTTTTATCATTTTATTATTTTCTCTTTTTCTTTTTCTTTTTTTAGTATTTTTTTTTTTTTTTCATTTTTGTCCTTTATTTTGAAGTCAATCAAGAAGCACCGTGAACTCTTTGTAATTTTTAAATAATTTTGTTTATATTTGTTTTCTTTTTTTTTTGCTTTCTTTTGTTTTTCGTATTTTCTTTTTTTTTTTTTTTTCTTTCTATACAATATCACAAGTTCCGACGTCAATTATTCGGATCATATTATTGTTCCATACTTCGAAAAATTATGATATATTACGCTTAAGAATCTTTTGAACGCGCCATTGTCATCATTGATGAAAGTGAAAATATTTAAAATTAATTTTAATAATCCTTTAACGCTATATTACGTTACGAGTACCAATGTCAATCGTTTAGTTTATTTATTGTTCGATAAAAATCGTAATATTTAGTGTGTTAGAAAACACATAGTTTCTATAAGCTTATGGGGAACGTTTCATCGAAGAATGGCCGTTGCGTGGAAAAGCGTCCATAACTGGAGCGGCATGGTCCATGACAATGGACATTAGAAGAAATGTATGTTTGGGGCTCACAATGCAGGACAAAGGAACGTTCTAAGTGCCTACATGTTGCACATCGCCGTTGCACAAATACCCGGATGTCCGCACCATGAATCTCACCGGGAAACGTGGCCCGATACGTCTGAAAAATGTCTCTCTCTCTCTCTCTCTCTCTCTCTCTCTCTCTGTCTCTTTTTCTCTCTTGACAAAAAGAAACATTCAACTACCAGGTGGATCTCTGGAAAGAAGCTTGTTTGTTTCAATCTAAGAGTGTATCCTGTTTCAAGTAGGTAAACTTATGTGTTTCCTGTAGATATTCGTCTTTTCGTTTTAAACGTTTCAAAGTTTTCAGTATCAGCATAATAATTTGTATAATTCAATAAATAATTTCAATAAAATTATTATTGATATTTTAAAATGACATTTATAAATCACAATAAAATTGTTATAAATGTATATTAAAAGATACGATCAAATAATATTTTTGATTTTCTTTCTTAATTAAAAATAAAACAACAAGATTTATCTTATATTGAATCGAATTATTTCAGCTTGAAATAGAAAATATATTTCGTAGTAAGAATTTATTGAAGGTCATGACTCGATAACAGTTGTTTAATGATTTTATGGTAGAATAAAAGAAAAAGAAAAAGAAAAAGAAAAAGAAAATAATAAGTGGAAAAATAATTTATTAGATAATTTATGACATAAAAGGAAATATTTTCTCTCGAAAAATGTTGACAATTAATACATTTCACAGTATAATATTATTTTTGTAAGAAAATCTTTTATTATAAATATCTTTTCTTTGACCTTCAAAACTTGAAAAGGGATGACAGATTACAATTTTTGCTGGTTTAGGTTTCCAAAAATTTTGAAAAATCGTTAACAGCTATCTATATCAATCTTTCTCCTTTGTTATGTTTGAAGACAAGATTATCCCATCTTCATTATTATTGTTTGAAACCGTAAATAATAAACATTAATATTTGAACACATTTATCTATTTCTCCCTTCAATTTATTTACTTCTTCGTTAGCTTTGTTTCGTTTGTCACGGTAAAATTCATGGTCAATTGGTTTTCCAAGAGATTCACGGAAAATTCATTCTAAATTCTACTAATATCTTCTTCCTTAAGAAAACATTATACGAGGATAACTATTTAAAGAGGTCATCCATTTTATTGTAATAGTTATAATTCTTTCGGATAGTTCTTACCGCAAGGAAAAAAAAAAAAAAAAGAAAAGAAAATAGACAAATGAAATAGAAAAGTATAAAGTAAAATAAGAGTAAATATATTGCAATGGAACCCATCCCCTTTCATTCGCAAAATAATATACATACATACATACATATCTAATGATATTACTAGAGGAAAGAAAGACAATAGATATGAAGACAAATGCCCTGTTTCAAGGGACACAAACAAGTTTCAGGGGAGAGTCGAGTTATTCTTGGCTGTATTTCTCTGTAAAGAACAACGCAAAAACAACGAACTCGGTACGCGCAGCTCTTTTACAACGCCTCCACCTCTTCCTCCACTGATGCCCTCTCCGGAGGGAATAGTAATAGAAAACGGTATAATTAGCGCGAGTCACTGGTGACCGTATTCAAAGGCGACCTCGCCACGTCCCTTTCCTCTTTTCTTTTTTATTTTTCTTTTCTTTTTTTCTCTTTTTTTTTCCCTTTTACATCACAAAGGTTTAAAATCTCTCTCTCTCTCTCTCTCTCTCTCTTTCCTAAAATTATCAGCACGCGCCTCTTTTACTTGTTATGAAGAAATCTATTATATTATAAATAAACATTATTACATATTTTTTACCTTAATTCTTCATCATAATTTCTTATAATATGCATTTCTCTTGTTGCACTTTTCTTTTTTCTCCTTCTATTTGTTTTTCTTTCTCTTCTTTGTTCCCTTCGCTTTCTTTTGTTTTTCTTTTCATTCTTTTCTTTTACGTCAAAAAAAAAAGGAAAAAAATTGAACAAAAAAAAAATAAATAAATAAATAAAGGCAAATTAATTTTTCAACATTTTTGATTTCGTTCGATAAGTCTTATCTCTCGACAAATTTTCCCTATTTCTTATGAATGTTTAAGATAGTTTTGTTTTCTTTTTTCTTTTTTTTTTTTTCTTTTATTTTTTCAATATTAATGAACGAGCAAAGAAGTTGAAATTGTTCGATCTCGCACGACATAAAAGAAGAAATAATGCAAGAAAAACGAGCTTCGTTGTAGTAGACACCTTGTTATTCCTTTCGTTTGCAAAAGAGAAAACCCCTACCCAGGTATCAAAAAAAAGAAAAAAAAAAAATGTAAAGAAACACTACTCTCTCTCTCTATCTCTCTTTCTCTCTCTCTCTCTCTCTCTCTCTCTCTCTCTGTCTTTGTCTTTGTACCGCTTTAATTAATTACTCGCTCGTTTTGTGCGCGAAATTCTTTCGTTGGCGAGTTCATAGCTTTGACGGCATGGTTGCGGGGATCGCCGAGTTGACTTCTTACGAGCGTGCTATGATGTCGTTGTTGTCGTCTCTTAGAGGCAGAAACAGGTAAAGAAAGAAAAGAAAAGAGAGAGAGAGAGAGAGAGAGAGAGAGAGAGAGAAAGAGAGAGAGAGAGAAAGAGAGAGAGACTGAAACTGAGCTCGTTTCTGGCTTGAGTAAGTACTTATATAGCTATCGTTAGCGCCTATTTTCAATGCCAATTAGCGTCGCCTAAGCTCCGATTAATTCGTAACGAGAAAGAAATGTTTTTTCCTTCTTTCTTTCTTTCCTACGTTCTTTCTTTCTTTCTTTCTTCTTTACTTTCTTACTTTCCGTTTTCTTCCTTCTTTTCTTCTCTCTCTCTCTCTCTCTCTCTCTCTCTCTCTCTCTCTTCTTCGTTCAAGAAACGTTCAAAGAAAAATATCTCAAAGTGTTCCAAAAGAAGATCTCTCTATTATATTTTCCATTAATTCGAATCGATCTAATATTAATAGCAATTAGAAATAATGAATAAATTAAATTTTTCATGGGAGCCCATATATAATCATGTTCAACCATCCCGTATGAGAGTTTAACAGAGAAACGAATGCTAATACTCGCTTTCATTGAAAGATCCTGACGCGTTTTACACAGGGTAGCCCACGCGAATAAGGGAGTTTCTTTTCTGCGGAAAATTTTTCTTCCCTTTCTTCTATCCTTTTTTCCAACCCTTTCTTCGTTCTGTCTCCCTCTCTCTCTTTTTCTCTCTTTTTTCTCTCTTTCTCTGTCTCTCTCTTTCTTTTTCTTCAGTTCTCTGTAATTGGCGTTGAGCCCTTTGAAGTCTGGGCGCCGTAACGCGCCCTCACCGTGCACGCTCGACGCTATGCGCCGTTTCTTTATTACCCCCTCATCTCCTCGGCACTCCTCGCTCCTCTCTCTCTCTCTCTCTCTCTCTCTCTCTCTCTCTCTGTCTCTCTCTCTCTCTCTCTTTTTCTAGCATCGGTGCAAACTCTATGCATCTCTCTGTGCAACGTTCCCTTTCTCTTTCCTTTCCTTTTTTTTCTTCCTTTTTATTTTTTCCTTTCTCTCTCCCTCTCTCTCTCTCTCTCTCTCTCTCTCTCACTCTATCTCTCTTTCTTCCTTTCTTTTTGTTTTGTCGGTGGGTGTCGCGCGGATGCGAGACACACATGCGGCTGAATTTTTAAATTCCCTGGCACTCGCGTCAACGGAACCGCGAATCGTGAAATCACGCGGCCCTTGATACCGTTGGGCGCGTGTCTCCCTTTTTCTTCTCTCTCTCTCTCTCTCTCTCTCTCTCTCTTTTTTCTGGCCGTTGGATGATATCGTCGCTGCCGCATGACCGAGACTATTGCCGCAATCAAATTAGAGAAATTAGCGCCCCTTTCTTTCTGCTCCGTCAATAAAAAGGGAGAAGGGTTCGCTCCGCGGGAAGAATTTCATTCCATTGTTCTTGGACACATGAACGAGAGAGAAGAACGGCAATATTCTACCTACGTAACGAAGGAATTTATGAAACGCGAATGAACTGATTTATTTTTTTCTTTTTATGATTTACTTTTTCTTTTTTTACCTTTTTCATTTTTCTTTTTTCTTCTTCTTTCTTTTTCAATTTTTTCTTCCTTTTTTTTTATTTTTTTTTCTTTTCCTTTTTTTTTTACTTTCAAGCATTTTTCAATCGTCATTCTATGTCTTATTCATTGCGTATTTATTTATTTGCCAGAGATTAATAAATTAAAAATAATCACGAAGTATTTACTAATAAGTTATGTTATTTGGCAATTGGGAACTCGTGAATATCTTTCTTTTTCTTTTTCTTTTTTTTATTTTTTTATTTTTTTTTCAAAAAAAGTCTGACTAATTTCTAATATACCTTTTGATTTTTATCGCTTAACTTCGTTTGTTCTCGTTATTATCGGCCGGAAGAATAATAAAAAAAAAAAAAAAAAAAAAAAGAAAAAAATTGTAAACAACATTCTTGGACGTAAAGAACTCGCTAATAAAATTTTGAAAGGACGGAATTTCGCGTCGGTGGTGCGTTCAAATATTAACGAGCTCGTGCATTCGAAGTAAACTGGTATAACCGCGCGATAGAGAGAAAGAAAAACGAATGCGAGGTAACAACATGTTAAAAAGAGAACGGGCCATGAGGGAAAAAAGGGTCGCAGGCGACAAAGTGGCAAGTCCCTTACAATCGGAGTTACACGCTTCTCGCCTGCTTTTCTTCAATCTTACAGAAAAACAAAATGGAAGAAATAGAGAGAGAGAGAGAGAGAGAGAGAGAGAGAGACAGTGAACACTTGTGCAGAACTGCGAAAAGTAACGAAGAAGAAGAGGCTCGAGAATAAAGAAAGAAGAAGAAGAGGAGGAGGAGGAGGAAGAGGAGGAGAAAAAGTAGAAATAAAAGAGAAGTGGAATGGACAGATAAAGAAGTGAGAGAGAGAGAGAGAGAGAGAGAGAGAGACAGAAAGAAAGAAAGAAAGAAAGAAAGAAGAAATATAGTTGCGTTAAAACTTTGCATCCTCTTCGACAGCCCTATTCTGTCTCTTTCTTTCTAACTCCGTTCGCTTTCGGCTCCTTCATCTCTTTCTGTCGCGTTCACGGGACTCGAAACTCTTTCTAGGCTGACACCTCGCGATTCTTATAGGGCTTTTACACGGCTTGGAGCTCGCCGGGCTCGAAAATCGCCCCGCTGAAAGCATTTAATTAAAGCGAGCTACACGCGCTGATGGAACAGGGAAGCCGGGATCTCAGCGGGCGAGAACGAGAAGAAGACGTAAAGGGTGAAGAGAGGATGGAAAGAGAGAAAAAGAGAGTTAGAGACAGAGAGAGAGAGAGAGAGAGAGAGAGAGAGTGAGAGAGGTACGCGCGAGCGCAGTCCGACGCACATCAGCAAAGGGGGTGGTACGAGTGAGAACTGGGAAACATTGTCTATCGCCGCAACGTGTGCAAAGCTTCCAGGCATTTACTTAATTAGAGACCAGACCGTGCACTCGCGCCTAACATTCCAAGAGAGAGAGAGAGAGAGAGAGAGAAAGAGAAAGTGAGAAAAGATCAGGTGAAAAGGGGTAGAAGAGCGTTTTTCGAGCTCTGTTTTGCCTCGTCGTCACAGGCTGACGCCCTGCTAAAGATACAAAAATGCGTATAGTATCTACGACACGGTAGAATTCCCATGAAAACTTAGGTCGTTGCGTTAGATACTCTCTTCTTTTTTTCTTTTCTTTTTTCTTTTTGTCTTTTTTTCTTTTTTGTTTTCTTCCCTCTATCTCTCTCTCTCTCTCTATTTCTATTCTACGTATATAAATTCGTTTCGTATTAATGTGTAATAATTTTTATTTCGTTCGTTTGATCAACGTTCAACGATAAAAAAGGATATTAAAGGATGTTAGGATTTGATATTATTCGTTTCATTTCTGTTTCTCAGTTCGAGGATTAAATTTTTTGGAAGGATATTTCTAGTTGAAAGAAAGATATAAAAAGGGAAAAGAAAGAGATCTTTTCTCTGTCGTTTGTTTGACGCTTCGTGACAATAAGTTGCGGGTGCCGACATAGAATATCTCCGTCGCCTGGAGCGAATACGAGGAACGAGAACGAAAACGTTCGACGATGAAACTACCCCGTCTCCACGCGTTCTCCGAAAAGAAGAGAGAAGGTAGAAGAAGAACTGGAAGAAGAAAAAGAGGGATGACCGAAGCGCACCTGGCAGAGATTCCGCCACCGAGACTATGAAGCATTATACCGAGCGACAATGGACGAAAAACATGCCTTCGCACAAACTTGCATACTCTTCTTTTCTGGACCGTCCTTTATTGTTGAGGATAATGTTCCTTTATCCCTTCGCGGGACCCGAGACTCGTTTCTCCTGCGCTCGTCATTGTACCAGGACACTTCGCTGGAGGCTCGGAGACCGAATTCATCTTCGTTGTCTTTTTTCTTTTTTACTCTTCTACTTTTTTTCTTGATTATTTTTTTCTCTTTTTTGTTTTTTTGCCTTTTTTTGCTTTTTTCTTTTTTTTTTTTTTCTTCTTGATTTACCTTTTGCACGTAACTACAGAGCCAACAGTATGACATTCGAGGATAATTTTTCCCATCTTTCCTTCATAATTTTTTATGACGGTTACCACGACAAAAGTAAAAAATGAGAAAAAAAAGATATTTCGGTCAATATGTATTATTATTTTTCCTTCGTTTTGTTTTTATTTCTATTTTTTTTTTTCCTTTGTTTCTTTTATTCTTTAAAAGAGATTGCCAAATACGAGCTTCGAATTGGATAAAATGGATACGTTTTATGATAGCACATCACTTTATTACATATGAACGGATTCGTTCATAATGATTAATGAGACGAATCAGGATTTAAGTAGTGATAAATATTATACGATTATTCGAGCTTTTCAGATATAATACTGAACAAAGTAATTACTGTAGAAATATTTTTTTCATGTTCGAATATAAATATAAAAGCCTAATATAAATCCATAAACCTCTG
>NC_060963.1:4652500-4725000 GCF_910589235.1 Vespa crabro
AGGCGCTAATCCGCGCAGAATGCCGCCGCGAGGATATTGTCAAACCCTCCTGCGGACCCGTTCACTCTGCAGGAAGACCAGCTGATTCATGCGGCCATATTTCACATCTTTATGCATCCGCGAATATTTCAGGCCTCTCTGCACAACCGAGAAAGAAAGACAGAATAACAGAGAGAGAGAGAGAGAGAGAGAGAGAGAGAGAGAGAGAGAGAGAGAGAGAGAGAGAGAGAGAATGAGAGAAAATGAGAGAGAATGACAGAGAGAGAGAATGAGAGAGAGAGAGAGAGAGAGAGAGAGAGTCGAGTCGCCATCGGCACGTCCACGCAAAATTTTCGTTTTAACGGTTCTCGCTCGATTCGCTCGCATCTCTCGAGGAAGATATTAGGCTTTTTGGTCGACCGTCTTCTTCTTCTTTTTTTTTTATCGTTCTTCTTTATCCACTATGGACCTTGAAATTTCTAAAGAAATATTCCGAGAATTTGAATGGAAGTTCTATAAAAACCTCTCATTATCGTTTAACGAGAACAGACAGATAATTAATAATATATTTCATTTCTACAATTGACAGAATAAGGTTATAAGATGATGAGATCGTTAATAATGAACGTGGTAAATCTAAGATCATGCTCGATCGTTCCGTACTCCATAACATTTCAAGTTTTGTTTAATTGTACGTATATGTATACAAGTGAAAAAGGGATGCCACCGAAAAGTCATCGACTCTAATGTGATTAACACTATAGTGTAAAATTTGTCACGTACTAATGGTGACACTACCAGACTACTACCAAAAAATTTTGGCTCCTTACTGGTTTCTGTTTTTTCTTTTCTTCTTCTTCTTATTGGTTTTCCTTTTTCGTTACCTTAGAACTATTCTACGAATAATAAGATTTTCTTTCTTTTTCCTTTTTTTTTTCTTTATTATTAGTTTATGATATACATTAGTTAAGCCGGTTGGATATCAGCGATGATCGAGAATAGATCGCAAAGATACGGTCATAGCGACGATCGAATGAAAAAGAAAGTGATGGAAAAAGGTATCGTATTAGAAATAGAAGAGAGAGAGAAAGAGTGAGAGAGAGAGAGAGAGAGATCCTTCTCTCTACACGAGCTTAGTTAGCTAGGATAGATTTACAAAGCACTGGAAGCCGGTCGGGGATCCGTACACTTGCAACCTATGCAAACAAGTGGCACACCGTGTGCCGCGTGAGGCAAGCTACCAGAGATGTTTGTAAATGATAATGACCATTAGAACGTTGGATCGGATATGGCCAGAGGCATCGTCGACGTACCGCGATGATTCTTCCACTTAGCAAGCGACGGACGTGAAGAGCTCCCGTCTTATGTTTGCACTGTGATACGATGGCCAATGCGTTTTCAGTTCCTTTTTTTCTTTTTCTTTTTTTCTTCCTTTTCTTCTTCTACTTCTTCTTCTTCTTCTTCTTCTTCTTCTTCTTCTTCTTCTTCTTTCTTTTTTTCTTCTCGAGAACTCTCTATAGCTATACATACTCGTGCTTCTCTAACTCCAACAATCGTAAGTATCTTCAATATGACTTATAGATCAAGATTTTGCCACGTTGTAGGTGTATAAATTTGTTATAAAAGAAAGAAAAATGAAAAAAAAAAAAAAAGGAAAAAGAATTGAATTAAATAAAATAAAAAAAGAAAAAAAAGAAAAGAAGAAAAATAAAGAGAGAAAAAGAAAAACAAAAAAATAAATAAATTAATATCACGTGATCGACATTTTACGACTGACATTTCGAGAAATGAATTACTCTAAATATTAAATTTCGATGAGTTTTCAAATTTGTCATAAGTTCAAATAAACGGAATTAATATGATTTCGATTATCACGATATTAAATTCTCGTGATTATTTTTTTTTCTTTTTTTTTGAAGATGTGTCATGAATGTAATCGTCGATTTCTTTTTTTGTCTTCTTCTTCTTCTTTGTTTTTTGTTCTTCTTTTTTTCTTTTTTTTGTTTTTTTGAATAAGAAAGAAATTAATTAGTCCGAATTAAAGAAGGAGATGGCGCCTTGCGCAGAAAGTTAGGCGATTTTCTAAAGTTCTTCCTCACGAAGAACGGCGACTCGTCCGTCGCGGTTGAATTCGTTTTGCACGCTGTCGCGCATAAACGCGTGTTATTACGTTAAGGGGTTAATGAGACTTGTGTCTCGGACAATGGACAACACTGGCGGAAATCAGTCACGCATTGTCCGCCAATGCTTTACGACGCGAGCGAGCGTGGCTTCGGCCGACAGTCATGGCTGTTAAAAAGGACAGCGTAGAAGATTGCTTATCCATTCGGAGTTGCATCCTCATCGACCTGACTCTGTCGCAAAATAGAAGAAAACCTCGCGTACAAGACGATAATCCTTTTGTCGTATGACAAAAGTTTCTTCGTTATCGTAGATTTTGCCTATGTAATTCTATGAAATTTCTTACATAGAATTTCACATCCTCTCTCTCTCTCTTTTTCTTGTAATTATTTCTTTCAAATCTCGTAATACTTTAATCTCTTCAAGGACGTTTTGTTTTTCTTTCTTTTTCTTTTTTGTTTTTATAACGAGTTATAAAAATACGATGTCCAATTTTACAATTCATAATTTGGATTCATTTGAAAAAAATATATAAATTGTACGAATGAGTAAAGAAAAAAAAGAAAAAAAAAAAAAAAAAGAAAGAAAGAAAAAAAGGAATGGATACGGAAAATCATCAAGTACACATATCAAAATAATATAAACTGTCCTAAAAGGGGATTTAAGTGAGTGAGTAATGTGAAAAGTATTAAAGGGGAAAAAATATTGGAAGCAAAGTTATTGAAGTATTTTTATTAAGAAAAATGTGTCAACCCTATGTGTGGAAATTCTAAAGTTGATTATCGTCGAACGTCGAAATTCTTTGGAGACGTTCTATTCGGTAGCAACGGTCAAAGTTTGTCGTCTGCTTTTACTTCAAGGAAGAAACTTTTGGGGACTGGTTTTTAATAGAAAAACAAATATACACTGGCATTGGAACCCGACGGTTTTCCACGTTAGACGAGGGAAAGTTTTGTGTGCACGTAATAATGGACGAGAATTCTCTCTCTCTCTCTCTCTCTCTCTTTTTTTTTCTAATAAAAGAGAAACGTCGTCGGATAAACAAATACTCGTAAGAGAAACGTGCCGTTCACACTCGATTACGCATCAATGGGACAGTTCGAAAGAATTTCGAGAGAAGCGTTCGTTTCGTTGTTTCTCAAACACATTCATTATTCATATACGCTTCTATTTTTATTCCATCTCTTGTTCGCCATTCGATAATTAACATTCGTGGCCATAAAAAAGAGACGAAAAAAAATAGAGAGGGTTGCTAACGCGTGCACGCATAAAATATCAATGTCGACGATTCTAACGAGCCGAACGAGAACGTTATTATGGAGATGAACGAAAATTTTCATTCTCTCCCCCTCCCTCTCTCTCTCTCTCTCTCTCTCTCTTCCTTTTACTCTCTTTTTACTCTTTCTCTCTTAATATTTTGAGTTCGAATATCGTGAAAGGAAATAATTTAACGTTTTCGAAAATGCCCCGAGTTCTACGGTTATACCGTAGCTCTTTAGAAAATACCACTTTGTCTAAGAATATAATTAATGTTCGTAACAGTCACGATTACGGTGATCGACGACTAGAACGGTATAGTTTGACGAAAATAAAAGAACACTCGTTAGTTAGAGAAAGAAGAAAAGAAAAAAAAAGAAAGAAAGAAAGGAAGAAATAAAGAAAGAAAGAAAGAAAGAAAGAAAGAAAGAAAGAAAGAAAGGAGGAAAAAGAGAAGGAGAGAGAGAGAGAGAGAGAAAATTATTATCGAATTCGGCTAATTAAATTTATCGCCTGTGTCAAAGGTTTCAGCGTGAAATGCGGAAAGGGTAAAAGGAAAGGGGGCGAGTAGGAAGAAGAGGAGGAGGAGGGGGAGGGAAGGAAAAAGAAAGAAAAAGAAAAAAGAAAAAACGCCTCGGTTTTCCGCGTCGACGCGTAACCGCCATATTAGCTGAACGCAAGGGAACGCTTACTTCTCTCTCTCTCTCTCTCTTTCACATGCATATACATATACAACGAAGGTACATATAGGTGCGTGTGCTAAAGTACGAGTACAAACGTATAAAAAAAGAGAGAAAGAGAGAAAGAGAGAAAGAGAGAGAAACAGACAGACAGACAGACAGACAGAGAAAGAGAGACTCGAATACACGGCGTTCTCTCGCGGCTTTGAACTTTCGGATCAGACGTGACTTTATGGCAGAGAGGGTAGTATCGGTCGACGGTGTCGGAGTTGTATGTCGTTGGTTCGTATGAAAACGCGGAAGCCGCCATATTCGAGCGGTCTTCTCTCTCTCTCTCTCTCTCTTTCTCTCTCTGTCTCTCTCTCTCTCTTTCGTCTTTAGCACTTCTCGCAAGCTCGGATATGTCGTAGGTGTACATACGCGCGTACGCGAATATACCAACCTCTAACGTAGGTATATTTATATTTAACATGGCCTGTGCACTCCAACAGGATAGAGGGGAAGGGGGGAGGGGGACGAACTCGCAGTGTACAATCTACAGATAATTACGTCATCCAATTAGCATTAATTACGGACTCTTTTTAATTAGAGGCCGCGCTTGAAATATCGGTAATATCGCGTGAGGCCGAACACGTTCATGCGCGTTAACACATACACATAAATGTACACAGATATTTATATATATATTTATATATATTTATATATATATATATATATATATATATATATATATGTACATATGTATGTATGTATGTGTGTGTTTATATATATGCCCACATGTTCAATTCACTTCACCGATCTCACTATCATCCTCTGACGAATTCGAGAGTTTCGGCCATTCATCAAGATTATACGGAATTCATTTGGTACCAGAAACTTTGAGGATTCTTCCTTCTTTTATCTCTCTCTCTCTCTCTCTCTCTCTCTCCATCCCTCCCTCTCTCTCTCTCTCTTTCCCTCCTTCCCTCTATCTCTCTCTCTCTTTCTCAATCAAGCCTGTTTTTTTTCTTTCTTTCCTTTTTCATTTCTTCTTCTTCTTATTATTATTTTTTTCTACTTTTTTTTTTTTTTTTTTTTTTTTTTTTTTTAATTTGTTACGGTACCAGCATCGACATTATCTCACCGTAACGACCACCGTTAGAAATATTTTCTCCCTTTTTTCTCATATCTCTTTCTCGTATCGTTATCCTTCGCCATTTCTCTCTCTTTCTCTTTCTCTCTCTCTCTCTCTCTCTCACTCTCTCCCTCTCTTTCGTCTTTTTTTTATCGGCTAATAAAATATGCGAGGTAATGCGGTAGACAGGTTCGTTTTATCCGCTGCGTTAAATAATTAATACCGGCGCTCCGATCGACGGCGCTCCGCCTCCAATAGAGGTCTCGATGATTTTTTATATACTTCCGAAGGGTAGGTCTCTTACTCGTTTTATTTTCTTTTTCTTTCGTGTTTTTTTATCTTATATTTTTGCTTTTCTTTTTTTTTTTTTTTTTTGGAAAAAAAAGAAAAAAACGCTACCGCATCCTCCGTAATTTTATTTCAGACGAATTCATGCATTTCCCTTCAAATCTTTACGCATTATCAACGATTATAAGAAAATTGCTAATTGTTTTTTTGATTTTTTTTCTTTTTTTTTTTTTTTTTTTTTTTTTTTATTGAAACTTTCATTACAGTTATTTCGAAATAATTTTGTTTTTTTCGAATTTAACGACACTCCGTTTAATATGTTCTTAAGGATATATTATATATTTTTTAATTAGGTCCTGAAACATGTATCTATAGATAATAATTTTTTTTTTTTTTTTTTTTATTACAAAGTAATAAAATTATAAGATCGTTGATATGAGATAATATTCGACGATAATTGATTGATACTTGTGTAAAAAATAAAAGATCTATTTCACAATTGTTATTAATAATTTCATGTATTTTTAAATATAATAAATGAAATTATATTCGATATAAATATAATAATTTCTAAGTCACTTTTATTATTTTTGAACGAGGAAATATTGTTCAATAGACTAACATAAAATAATAGATAAACATAAAAATGACAAAGTTTATTATATTTATGAGAATTTTATCGTTAGATAATAAAGAAAAAGTAGAAACATTTTAACCTCCTTTTCATGATATCATTACATTTTTTCAAAATTTATTCGAACAAAACAATGAGCCATTAATGTGCACATATTATTTCGTTGGTTAATGCAATGTCTATCCTCGAAGTCTACCTGGATTGTAATCTTTCATAAAAAATTTTCTTTTAAATATGAATAGTACTAGTAATTGTTTTATTACATACACAACAATAAAAATACTTCTCGGCTGAAAGAATGTTCGAGTCAAAAAAAGAAAAAAAAAAAAGAAGAAAAAAAATAAAAGGAAAGAAAAGAAAGGAGGAAAAGGAAAAAGAAAAAAAGAAAAAAAGAAAGGAAGAGAAATCTATCCAAAAAAAAAAAATATAAGAAAAAAAAAAGAAAATATAAAAAAAAGAAACAAAAAGAAGATAAGGAAGAAAATAAAAAGCAAGAGAAAATGTTGTTGTGCGTTGAGTAATATAAGGGCGACAAAAACGATTCTAAGACGTGCGAGAAAGTGAAAATGTGATTTTAAATGGCATTACCCTTTGACAGCGAATTTCTCAGGGCGCCATAAAGAATAAAAACTAAGGACTGTTTATTAACCGCTAGGTTAAGGTTTCTAACCTTTAGAGGCCTTGGTCCCAAACGATGTTCCTTCGTTTGGGACCAAGCTTATCGTGTCCACTTACGGTACGGGGGATAGGAAAAAAAAAAAAATTAAAGAGAAACGTGGCGTACGACGGGTGAAAGTCTCGGTCGAGTTTAAGGTCGATCTTACAATCTTTTTTCAGTCTTTATCGTCCTCGTCATCTCTCTCTCTCTCTCTCTCTCTCTCTCTCTCTTTCTCTCTCTCTCTCTCTCTTTCTTTCTTTCTTTCTCTCTTTCGATGCTTCCAACGTAAGTACTTACTTGCTGTTACTTCTTGTCCTTTCATAACGAGATTATTCGAAGAAAAGTGTCTACCAACTGTACGGCCGTCTTTCATCTCGAAGAT
The DNA here is from genome assembly GCF_910589235.1 of Vespa crabro. NCBI lineage: Eukaryota > Metazoa > Arthropoda > Insecta > Hymenoptera > Vespidae > Vespa > Vespa crabro. Next base: position 4,659,614 of record NC_060963.1, read on the forward strand.
GCAACAAGTCGACGTTTTAGCTATTGCAAGAGAGAAAGAGAGAGAGAGTAATATCGTTAACTGCCAGCAAACTCATTCTGATCATGTTTGTTACTCAAATAAAGATTTCCTGATGGTCAAGTCGATGTTACGTTTTGTTAAAATTATGATACTTAACATGTTCTTTCGTAATGATTAACGAAACATTTCTATCCAACAAATTCGATTCTTTTCGATTATAATTGACCTTTAATTTTTCTAGCCTCCAACGTTGATTTCGGGTATTCATTCGCTGTATACAGGAAATACGCTTATCTTTGATGAAGCGACGGCCGTGGTTCGTTTCGTTTTGTCGTTACCCGTCACGTTATTACTCCAAATAAATATGCTAATTCGTCGAGTGAGAGTCGCTTATAGAATCGTACCGTAGTTTGTCCTCGTTCTACCGAAATTGTATGTATATACATATGTTAATTTGTGGAATTAATAGGATTTTTAACTAGATTCGTTGCATTCCATGAAACGAACGTGCGTTTTCCCGACGGTGACTCTTAATTTATATGACGATGGAATTTTTTTCTTTCGTCAAAATGATATGTATGTATTTCGTATCACGGTTTCGTTAGATACGTGAGATTCAGGGTTTTAAATCGGGGTTAGTTTGTTAGAGGTACGACTTCCTAAATCTAAAATAAATTGTTATTTTAATGTTCAACGAGATATAATGAAATATATAGAAGAAGTGAGAATATACGTAAATAGATATTTATATTAAGCGTAAATTTAACAATTGGATATATCTAATCGATATCGAAAGCATGACTCATAAATCATTCCCATTGTTTATAATAATTAACGATCGACTGAAATCAGAATGGTGTGGAGGCATACATCCCGATCGTTTCCGAAGGAACGACCAATAAAAGTGGCGTTCTTGTAATAAGCCAAACAGCTATAAATGTGACATATTATTAAAGGCCGTATCGATGAAGCCTCATAAATCTGAAGTACACGTTTATGGACGACCAGTTGACTATTTTTTTCCTGATCTCGTATTATTATTACTTTGTGCGATACAATGTCCAAAAATCATAAGACGCAATCCGAGTTAACAAGATAATCCGGAAGATCGCTGGCTCCTCACGAATCCTCGTGATACTCGAGATGTTAGATAACCCTTTTGTCCTCGGGCTTTTGTGTCTCCGGGCAAAATAAATGATGGTAATAATTTAATCTGGCGTTTAGGTTGAGCCTTAAGAAAAGACGGCCTCTTATTTATTTAAACTCTAACATAATGGAAAAATTCTTTGAAACTAATATACCACCCCGTTATTTCAAGAATGAAAATATCTTCTCGATAATACAAAATTTATTAACTAGAATTTCCTATGCAATTTCGAATAATATATATATATATATATATTTTTTTTTTTCGTTATTCGTTTAATAGATCGATTTTAATTTTGAAACATAAGTCACGTTATTCGAAATTAACGAAGATAAAGGATCGTCTTATCTTCTCAGGAAACTTAAGATCCTTTCTTCTCTCGTAAGTACACATCCGGTCAAATAAAGAGACGTACGTACGTACGTACGTACGTGGTCCTTAATGGTGATGCTGTTCGAAAACAACGACAGAGGTAATTCTAATAAGTAACACCGTAACAGAGTTATTATTCATCCGTCCGTTGTCTATTGACCCTCTAAAGTGTCTCTAATAAAATACCATTAACGGTATCATCAATCATCGCCCCACAATCGGAGACAAAACATACGCTTCTCCGTTCCCCTACAGTTTCTCTCTCTCTCTTTTTCTCTTTCTCTCTCGCTCTTTCAACACCATTTACTATCGCAACCAACATCACATAGCCATCGTCGTCGTTGTCGTCGTCGTCGCCGCCACATCCGCCGCCGTCGTCGTCATCGTCGTCGTCGTCGTCGTCGTCGTCGTCGTCGACGTCGTCCTCGTCATACAGCACCGTACCATTCATTCCTATTCAACGAACGATGAGACACACTGTCATGCACGCTTTTTTTTCGCGTTCCGCGGTAAATCTGCGCACTGATTCGATTAATTTGTTCCGACGTTGACACGGCGCTCTTTGTTAATCCGACCGCCTCCCTCTCGTTCCGGTGCTCGCACGAATTTTCGTTGAATGGAATGACGATTTTCGATAAATCATCGCTGCTTCCCCTTCCATCCCATCCCATCCCATCCCATCTCATCCCATCCCACCTCAACCCACCGCAACCCCACTCGAACAGCATCCGTGACCCACGACGTTGACAATAATTCGCGAATTTCATAAGCTCGTGTATTATAAACGAGCGCAAAGGCAACATTGTTCCGATCTAACGAATAGAAAGGAAAAAAAGAGAGAAAAGGAGAGATAAAAGAGAAAGAGGACGGGGAGGGGGGACAGAAAGAGAAAGAGAGAGAGAGAGAGAGAGAGAGAGAGAGAGAGAGAGAGAGAGAGAGAGGGAAAGGACCGAGAAGAGTAACAGAATGCATCTCGATCAAACGTAAAGCTTTGTGAATTTTAATCCTTAAAAGCTATCATACAAAAGTATGTGAAATTTCACTCTGATATTCAAACGACCAATGAAAAAGACAAATGCAGGTAAAAGCTTTAATTCATTATTTTTTGCATTACGCACAAACGTAACATCATAATAGATATTTTCCTATGGGAATAATATAATATAATAATAAACGAATGTTAGCGTGTCCTCTGACACGTTCCATGGCCCCTTTAGGGATAGAATCATGATTTTAATCACATCGTATAAAAAAAGTATGAAGGGTGACCCTTTTATCATCGGTTTGCCTCGTTATTATCCAAAAGGGACAGAACTTTCCTTTATTCTTCTTCTTCTTCTTCTTCTTTCTATTCCTCCTCCTCTTCTATTTCTTATTTATTTATCTATTTTTTTTCTCTATCTTCTTTTTCTTTACTTTTCACACACAGTAGCGTCACAATTTTCTATAACCATAAATAAAAATTTTCAATTGTTTCAATGATCATATTTAATTCATTAATTGTCCATTTCGAAATGGCGAACAACATATAGAATAATTTCTCGAGATGCTTGAGTGGACACGTTCAAAACAAAAAAAAAAAAAAGAAAAGAGAAAAAAAAGAAAACCAAAAAAAAGAAGGAACATTGTTGATAAGAAGTCTGAAGAAAAAAAATAAAGAAAAGAAGAAGAAAAAAAAGAGAAAGGAAGAAAAAAGACATTATTATTATTATTATTATCATTATCATTATTATTATTATTATTACTATTATTATTATTATTATTCACGTCAAAATCGAAACGTTTGGAAGTAGTCTTGACATCGGCAACCATGCAATGATACCTCCCTCTATGTGACCCACTCAACGAGAAAAGGACCCCTCGCGTTTTCATACGCGATGGCAAAGGTCAATGCTTGCCTGTACTCGACATCGCGAAACGTAAGAACCGACCATAATGGCGTTTGGAAAAAAGAAAAGAGAAAAGAAAGAAAGAGAGAAAGAGAGAGAGAGAGAGGACAGAAAGAGCGGGAACGTATAGCCCGTTCAAGAACCTCGGTCTTATTATGCCGAAGCTCGGCACAATCTTGACTCGCGACGATATTTTTCAAGTGCTGAGAGCCGGGGGCCCTTCCTCGGCGAGCATCGATAATGCTGAAAGAAACATTTATGCGCGAACCCTCGAATGTTTTTCCAAAGCTTTGTACGAGAGTAAAGGGCGAACGTGCATAGAACTCTCTTTCTCTCTGTCTCTGTCTCTCTCTCTTTCTCTTTCTCTCTCTCTTTTCGTCTTTTCGTCGATGACGTTGCTCAAATGAAAAGGGAGGACAACGATTTTTTTTTACGATCTTTGTATTGCTATATTCGCCGGGTGATTTCTTTTAATTAAACGCTCAACGATTCTTCAATCTATCTACTCTTTTTTTTTTTTCTCCTAAAGAAAATTATCTTTTTTATGTTTTATGTATTTATTGTATTTATGATTTACAAAGGAACAAATAGATTTTAAATAATCGAATATAAAACGATGATATTATCGATAGATATAATCTATTTAAATTCGTTGTATTATTTCTTGAATGATTTATATATATTGTCGTAGGTATATATCTGTAGAAGGTTTTTGGTTTTTGGTTTTTTCTTTTTTTTTTCTTTTTTTGTTAAATGAAGGATAAGAAACATTCGCGGGAGAGAATGGTAATGTGCGTGACTGTTTAAAAATATGGATAAAAATTTGATTAGAGCCTTTTATCGCATAATCACTGTTTGTGAGTATAACAAAGTTACCAAGGGATAACACGATATAACGCAGTACTTTTATTCGTGAATTTGGAATGACGTCGATTCATTTTAAAATAAAAATTAAGAATCTTTTTTTCCTAAAATTAATAGGTACAATGAAATATTTTTCATGAAAGTTAAAAAAAAGAAATAGATCATGCATCAAACGGTTAAATAATTTACATTGACGATATTATAATTCTCAATGATTCATCGGGATTTATATATATATATATATATATATATATATATATAAAAAGAAAAAAAAAATTGTCTAAAATAAATCTTTTTCATTTATATACGTAAGCGTCGAGCTAACGATTAGAATCGATAAAGGACGTGCTTGAATCGCGTTTACCAGTGAAAACAGTAAAGGGATGAAGGCACACCCTTAGACGAAAGTGACGTGGTCGCGCCTATTCATCGTGAAACAAAATTCTTTAAAGGATCCTACCGCAGAGACCATTAAAAGGTATGTACACATTCAACGCGTTTTCTCATCGCAGCCTATACTCGTTGAAGGGTCAAGGGATGGCGTGTATTTTATTATTATTATTATTATTATTATTATTATTATTATTATTATCATTATCATTATCATTATTATTATCATTATTATTATTGAAAGAGAAGAGGACCGTGAGTGTCCACGAAGTGCCATTCTGCTGACTCTCCCCTTTTTCTTCGTCTCGCCAGCACTTTATCCCCAAAGCACCCCCACCGACTTTTCTATCCCTTCAGAAGATCCAATGCACTGTACATATATATATATTTGATATGTACATATATATATATATATGTGTGTGTGTGTGTGTGTGTGTGTGTGTATTTGTGTAGGTGTATGTACAGTCGTTGGATACAGGCGAGATACGTGGATTGAAAATTATACATCCTGTGCCGTCTCGTCGTCGAAGAAAACCCATCGTGGACCACGGAAGGTCTGACTCCATTCATCCGATGCACTTGATACGGTAATGCGAGCCGCGTTTCGCGAGTCTTTCGAGAAGTCGAGTCGTTTGAAAAGAACGCTTTCTGGATACACGTTGGATATTCCCCATTCGTATATACATATATACATACTTACGTATCTTAAGCACTTTCTTTTTTTTTTCCTTTTTTTCTTTTTTCTTTTTTTTTTTTTTTTTTAACGTGCCAAATACCGATAAAAGAGTATGCGGAACAATTTGTACGTTGGCGATGAAATTGAAATGAAATTCGTTGGAATTTAAATATCACACGGTTTTGTACGAATACAAGAAAAAGATCCGTATAGATAGATATCTCGAGATAAGAAAAGGGAACACGTTTACATCTACGATAGTATCTGACAAAAGAAAAAAAAAAAAAGAGAAAAAAAATAAAGAAACGAAACGAAAAGAAAAGAAAACAAAAAATGAAAAGAAAAAAAAAGAAAAATAAAAAAGAAAAAGAGCTCGTCCAACCTTTCTCTTTTTTCTTTTTTTCCTTTTCTTTTTTTTCTTCGTCGAATTTTCTCGCGCAGTAAGAAAACTGATGCATTTTGTCGGAAATGGGAAAGGCTTGTTTTTGGCGTTATACTTCTGAAAAGGAATGGCTCGAAGATTCGAAAAGGCATCTCCTTTCTCTCTCTTTCTTTCTCTCTCTTTCTCTTTCTCTCTCTTCATTTCTACTTCGTTTTCTCGCTTAGAAACAATTGTACCGATACTAAAGCTTCTTGGCGCTTGATAAATGTGGAATCTTTGTTAATGGCGTCAGTAGGGTGCTAAGTGGATTTCTTAATTATTTAGCTTTTCGTCTTCGACGAAAGTTTCTCAAGATGTATTTGGCAGGATCTCCGGAAAGACCATTCGAAAAGTTTATTTCTAACGTAGAAGGGGATAAAGTCGTTGGTTCTTATACGATCGATCGATAATCGTACGATATTTCAATTTTTTTTTTTTTTTTTTTTTTTTTTTTTTTTTTTTTTTTTTTTTTTAATAATCATTCACGTATCATTAAAAAAAAAAAAAAAAGAAAAACATTAAATACGTATCGTTAATAATACGTATCCAATGTGATTAACAATAATCGATATATCGAACGTAAGAAATAAATGATAAATGATATAAATGAACGTATACGTTTATATCAAGTTATTATAGAATTTAATTGAAACATTTGATTCCAGGAACTAGAAAGGGCTTCCAGTATTCCTTTGCGCCACATCGGTCCGCTTTCAAAGGTATTCAAAGGGATTCCGAGTAGGTATAACTTCGAGACGCTAATTGATTAACTAATCATGAGGAGAGAATGACTATGTAGCTGTTCGCAAACGAAACGTTTCTGTCAAGGGAGACTCGTAAACTCGATCATAAGGAAACGTATTTGTAAATGTCTTTATCTTACCAATGGAAAGTTATTTATAAATAGGAAGAAGCTTATCGTTTGAAATTTATCGTAGCGAATTTAACGGTAATATTCGCTATCTTGATTTACTCTCAACTTTCTATAGGATCGTTTCAATGGAAATTAAGAGAGAGAGAGAGAGAGAGAGAGAGAGAGAGAGAGAGAGAGAGAGAGAGAATGAACGAACGAAAGAGAACTTCTGTCGTGCCAAATGTTTCGGAAATCGAAACAAAAAGCTTCTTCCTTTTTGAATAACATATATCCGTCTAGAGAGAGAGAGAGAGAGAGAGAGAGAGAAAGAGATGAAAAAGAAAGGAAAAAAAGAAAGAAAGAAAGAAAGAAAAAAAAAAAAGAAACGAAAAAGAAAAGAAGGGCCACCAGTAAGTAAGTAGACGGATGGCACTTTTCAATTAAAAGAATGACGACGTCGAGGGTCAGCGATCAAGCTAACGAAACTTTTAAGTTCATTGTATCTCGTCCAATAAGAATCCTTAACTCACCAAGTGGATATTGTTTCGATTTTGTTCGTTGAAAACAATAGTGAGGAGTCGAGTGCGACCACCCCCCCTCCCTCCCCTCCCCCCCCTCCCCTCCACCAATCCCTCTCCACGCCCCATCACCGTCGTAACATTGCAAAAGGAAGTAACTAAGTATGTATGTACGTTTTCACTTAACAGTCACTGCCTTGGTATTGATCAATTAAAAGAGCCTCGACCTAAGTACTTACTTTAACTCGTTAAAGCCTTTTTCTTTTCCCTTCGACTGATTCGGAAGCACTTTTTTTCTCTTTCCTTTGTTTTTTTCTTTTCTTTTTTTTTTTTTAATCGTTTTCTTCCTTCTCTTTTCTTCTTTATTTATTTATTTATTTATTCATTTATTTATTTATTTTTTTGTTCTATCGAATCGAACGCATCGCATGCAAAAATCAGTATGCATAAATCTAATAGTGAAGAAGAAAAAAGAGAACAAAAGAGAAAATAGAAAATGAAAGAAAGGAAAAATTCAAATCTTAATTTTCACATGATCACAAAGATAATTGAGTCCCATCGAATCTCCAAACTTTTGACAGGGAAAATAGCAAAAAGGGAAACGTACTTTGAAAAGGGTTCGAAACGAGCGAGAAAAGTACAAAGCGCGATCGGAAGTCCGTTCAGGAAGTACCAAGGAAAGTTCTCGCGAGAGTTCTCGATAGGAACGCTTATATAAGAGTATAATATACACACGAGAACGGGAGAGAGCGAGAGAGATAAAGAGAGAGAGAGAGAGAGAGAGAGAGAGAGAGAGAGAGAGAGAGAGAGTAAAAAAAAAAGGAGAATCCACGCACCCCACCGAGGAAACAGGCCAACAGAGCCAGCGGGGTTTCTCCGTTTGAAAAGGAGTAAAAAGGGCCCCGCGCCAATACAATTGGCCTCTAAACAGAGGGTAGTTATTGCGAAACGCAATGCCCATTGGGGTGACGAAGAGTGCTGCTTTAGCTATACAAGAAGAAGAAGAGAGAGAGAGAGAGAGAGAAACGGGGGAGAAGTTCTCTCGCGTCTATACCTCCCATAAATGTAAAGGAAAGGGTGGTCACCTTCGACGTTTCAGGGTGAGACTTTTCAATGCACCGAATGTACAAAAAGAGAGAGAGAGAGAGAGAAAGGAAATTGAAGAGAAGGGAGTACGGTGCAACGAAAAGTGCCGTTTGACGAGAACCTGACGTCTTGTTTCTTTCTCTTACTTTCTCTCTTTTTCTCTCTCTCTCTCTCTTTCTGTCACGCCTCTAACTCTCTAATTTTCTACCTTTTTCTCTCTTTTCTCTTTTTTTCTTTTACTTTCAAAACCTTTGAACAAAAGGCGTGAAGCTTTCTTATGTATCATACATCAATAAATACCAGGTTTTCAAGTGGATACATTAGTGAAATTAGTTTTACAACAACTGTCATAGTTTAACATGGAAAATCGAACTTTCGTACCTATAGTTCTGAATTGCAAAGGATGAGAATAACCATTTTCAAAACGTTATTGTTAGAAAGTTATTTAAGGTCAAAGAGAATTTAAGCGGGATACAGACGAAAATCATGAAAAATGGAAAATATCAAGAATGGGAATGAAAGTTAAAAGAATTAACCATAATTATATCAGAAAAATAATAAATAATTAACCGGAGGTGTAAATATGTTGACGTGGCTTAAATTTGATTTGTACGGGTAACGTTTTTGATGGTCAGTAAATATTCATTGACGTGCTTTGATCTGAACGCCAACATCGATCTTCTTATTGTTATTGATAAAAAGAATTTAGAATGTATGAAGAGATATATGCAGTTAACATTGACAATTGACTGACAGAGAAAAGACTCAGCATGACACGGTTTCTTTTGGTTACGTTCGGTAAAATAATATTCAAGAATTTGATTTCTCCCCACCTTTTCTTATCGTGTTTACTTTGAAAACAAACGCTACAACACCGCCACCGTCCACCGTTCCATTCTCTGTTTATTGTTCGCACGTAAACCTGGTAGATAGATATCTTTCTATATAGATAGAAATATATCTAAAGTATAAACGTTGGACTCCAATTGTTTTTCAAGGGGAAAAAAAAAAAAAAAAATTACTTTTTTACCTTCTTCTTGCCCAAGATCGATCTATCCATCGACATACCGATCGTATTCTATACCAATTATTTATCGATCGAATTTGATTTTCATCGACAATTGCATAATAAATTGTCGCAATAAACACTTTAACAATAGAAAAATTTGTTCTCTTTTTTTTTCTATTTTCGAAGAAATACGTCTCACGTAAATACGAATGTTTTTCTTAATTTTGTTTGATTTCAAAAGCTTAATAACGATATTAAATTATCGGATTGATTTAAGTTAGGTAAATAAATAAATTAGATTTATCCTAAGAACAGAACTGTTATTACGTGGTATGAAAAAAAAAAAAAAAGAAAGAAATATTTTAACAAAGCGTTATCATAACATAATCCTAATATTTTTTATCCGCTTACCGTAATTTAATATCCAAATGTAATCCAGAAAGACATTATAATTATTATTTCCACCTAGGAAATATAAATGTGAAGCTGATAATAATATTTAGCCGTAACCTTCAAAAATGGCTTTATAGTTTTTATGTATTATGACCTATTAAATATAAATATTAAATATTGGGTCTCATTAAATTATTTAATAACTTTAAAAGTTCTAACGAATACGCTCATAAAGATAAGCTTTGTACTACGAACAAATAATAACAATTTATTCATAACAAAAACAATATACATAAAAACTATTTGGAGAATGCACAGATATCACGAGCGTATCAATTTTATTACAAAGTGTATATGTTTTTTTTTCTTTTTTTTTTCTTTTTTTTTTCTTTTTCCTTTTTCTTTTTTCTTTGAAGAACAACATCTCAAAATCTATACAATCGTGTGTACACATAAAAAGAAGAAGAAGAATAAGAATAAGAAGAAGAAGAAGAAGAAGAAGAGGGAAAAGTTTTCTTCCTTTATTTATTCTTTTATTTTTTTTTTTTTCTTTTTTTTATTCTTTTTCTTTTTCTTTTTCTTTCTGCTTCTTGGTGTACAACACCAGACGATAAATAACACGAGACAGTGCAACAATGTTTTTTTTTCTCTTGTGCTATACGCGCATTTCTATTTGATTCGTTATATAGAAAAATCGAAAATCATTAATAATATGATTAAATAAAAGATACGTCACACACAAAAATTTTAAGCTATAAAGTTGATATTTTCGAAAGAGATACTTTTTCCTTCGCTTACAATTGTATTTATCATTTGTTTACATACGTAGAATCACAACGAAAATCACAGTGAACGATGCACGTGGCGTCTTCATTATATGTATATATTCTGTCTTTTTTCTCTCTCACTCTCTCTCTCTCTCTCTCTTTCTTTCTATCTATCTATCTCTTTCTTTTTCTCTTTTCTTAGAAATTAAGAACGCGTGTTACATACGAAATGTTTACATTCGAGCATTTATACATTGGCTTTACAATTTTTTTGTCAGCTTCATATACGTATACGTATACATAACGCAGAATAAACTCTTTAATAAGATATTAGTATGTATATGTGTGTGTGCGTATGCGTGTGTGTGAGTTTCGTTTGTAAACAGAAAATTATATATATACATGTATATATGTATGTATGTATGTATATATATATATATATATATATATATATATATATATATTCATATATATATATATATATGAAGTTCAATGACCAAAGAGACTAACTTCATTTTTGTAATTTTTTCATTTTTTTTTCTGTTTTATTATTATTTTATATCGAAAATAAATTTCCTTGATAATTATGATCAATATCATTTATTCGTAACAAAATTTCATACGGCGATAATAAATAATTTACAAAATAATTATTATTTATTATCAATTATAAATTAAATTACAAAAAAAAAAACAATGTACATGTGTAAATTTACTAATAAAAAAAACAATATATATATATATATTGTATACAAATTTATCAAGTTCCATTAATCTTTATTTCGAGAAATATTAATCACTTTGGAAGATGAACGGCTCATATAATAATATATATATATATATATATATATATGTATATATATATATATATATATATATATATACATATATATTTTAAATGAGTGAAGAAATTGATTGATAAAAAATCGTCGAATTCAATAGATCCTAAGAAGAATTGTTCTCGTTCGAATTGTTTATCAGTTTTACATGTTATTTACATAATTGTAATTAAAGCTATATAACTAACGACGAAAAATCACGTTATTTGTGAAAATCTTGACTAGCCAATCCTTTATTAATTTCTAAAGATCATTGGGAGTAACAATGAAATTCAGCGAACGATTAAAAGTAAATAAAAAGAATAGAAAAATAATTCGATCTTTGAAACTTCGGCAAATAAAACGATCGCGTTCTTAATACAAATATGCAAGCATGATTATTAGAAAAAAATATAAATGTATTCAGAAGCAGAACAGAAAAGGGATACAGATTGAACAAAGATGGGGGGGCGGGTGGGGGGATAAAGAATGAACAAGATAGAATTGAAAAAAAAAAGAAATCTGCAAAAACCCCGCCTAAATGATCGTTTACTTTTTATCAACATTGCAATTATGATAATTAAATTATTCGCGTCGTAGGTAGGTATCCTCTTGAGATTGAAAGAGAACCAGGACTGTCGACGAAGAATACACGTGATCAAATATCATTTAAAGTAATCATTCGCTGTATCGATTAAAAGAGAAGGCTTGAAAAAAGATTAAAAAATGACGGAGACCGGTCTACGATGTTGATCGAGATCAAGGCTTGGCGTAGTCGTGGGTGTTACGAGTTGTTGATGACTGTGTTGTGTGGACGGCACTGGAGGTGATCTTGGACTGCTTCCGGGACTGCTGGTCGTCGTGACGATACTTCCAGTTCCGTTAGATGAAGTCGATGGAAATACAAGGGATGGATGCGTTGATTGACTTGATCCCGGTGGCGCGTGATGACCACTTGAGAATAAAGGCCCAAGATGAGTCGAGGGGGTGTGATAAGTTTTTATAGGTGATGCTGCCGTGGAATATAATCCAGAATAGAAGCTACTGACAACAGCCGCAGCGGAGGCTGCACTGTTACTTGTCGCTTCCGCGGCTGCGGCTGCCGCACAGTTCGAACTCGAGGCACTTGATGCACCACCGCTAGCAACGAGCTTGCTCAAATGAACGGCATCGAAGGCAGATCCAAAATATGGTGACAAAGGTGGATAGTCAAGTGGATGTGGATGATGATGATGATGATGATGAGAAACTGGAGCTGTCGGTGCAGCAAAATATGGTGGAAGGGGAAAACTTGGAAACCCCCCAGGATTCATGGAACCTGGTTTACCAGAAACTACTGATACCGGTACCTTTGGTTTTCTTCGTGGTCGATATTTGTAATCTGGATGTTCTTTCATATGCATAGCACGTAATCGTTTGGCTTCGTCAATGAACGGTCGTTTTTCCGCATCTGAAAGAAGTTTCCATTCCGCACCGAGACGCTTCGATATTTCTGAATTATGCATTTTCGGATTGTCTAAAGCAATTTTCTTTCGTTGTATTCTCGACCATACCATAAACGCGTTCATCGGTCTTTTTATATGTTGTTCTTGCGCTGTTACGACGTTCTGTTGTGCGCTCGCGCTCATTTCTTGATTCACATGGTGCACCGAGTGTAAATCCATACCCGAGAGAAATCCATAACTCGGGTGTTGGTGAGTGCTCATCATAATTCCTTCCGTGATGGAAATTCAAATTCACTCTTCGAATATTCTTTATTAACTCTCCGGTTCTTTCTTTTCTATTATTATTATTATTATTATTATTATTATTATTATTATTATTATTATTATTATTATTATTATTATTATTATTATAATATATATATATTTTAACCACTGATATGAGTATTAATACACCACACAAATGGAAAGAAAAAATATATACCTATAATAATAAAATAACAAAGATATGTGAAATTTTTTTTCCTAAATTCACTTCACAATCCATACATCAATTTTCAATAAATTTTCTCATTCACTTCTTTGCGTGCTTTTTCTTCCTCCTTGTGTCCCTTTCTGTTTTTGTGCTCTTTTTCTTTTTTCTTTTTTTTTTTTTGTGAAAGAAAACACGGACAGTATTCGAACGTTCCCGAAAGAAGTACCGATGTCGACTGAACGTAGAAACAGCTTGCCACGAGACATCTTTTATCTTCGTCCCTCTCTCTCAATCGTTCTTTCTCTCTCTCTCTCTCTCTCTCTCTCTCTCTTTTTCTCAGTCGTTCTCTCCTCTCTTTTTCTCTCTCTCTCTCTTTCTCTGTCTCCCCCCCTTCTCACACTGTTTCTCCCTCTTTCCCTACATACCTTTTCGAGGGCGGAACCTTTCGAACGCCGGTTCCTATGCCCTGCCCACGAACCACCCTCTTCATCCCATTCGTCGAGGCGTTCTTCCTCCGCACGCGTGCCTTTTCTCTCTACCTCTCCCCTACAAACACTCTTTTACCCCGAGCAAGATTCGCAACCCCATCCGCTTGTAGGGCCGTTCCAAGAGGTGGAGGAGGGCTGCCTCCAAGACCACGAGCTGCAATTATTATTATCGATTACCTCGATACGACCAAGTACAAATAGCGTATAGACCAGCCGTTATCGACTGGCACCGTTCGCCTAGCAGCCGGAGGAACACCGCGACGTGATATCGCGCGATAATTGGTCACGCTCCTCTCCCACCCATTCGACACTTCGGCACCCTCCTAGCCCTTAGGATACTACTGCTACGAATCCTCTCTGCTTTGGTTTCTGCTAGCAACGATTAGGTTCTTCCCTTCTCTCTCTCTCTCTCTTTCTCTCTTTTCTTTTTTTCTCTCGTTCTCTCTCTCTCTCTCTCTCTCTCTCTTTTCTTTTTTCTCTCGTTCTCTCTCTCTCTCTCTCTCTCTCTCTCTCTTACTGTCTCTCTCACACATTCAACACATTATTTGTTCTGAACTCGATCCATTAAATAACAGATCTGTTACATGATGATCATTCAGTAGTACCTTGTCAAAGTGCTGGATCGCCTAGTTTTCAGGGTAAGATCGATAAAGAAAAAAGGGACGGACGGACGAGTGGGAAGGTGGAAGAGGAGAAGGGCGAGGACAAGGAGGAAAAGAAGGGAGGAGTTAAAGAAAAGAAAGAAAAAAGCCGAAAATAGAGAAGACCGTTTATCGAGCTTACGAAGCTTTCTCTAGCAAGAAGCTTTTTAGCTCGTTCGAGTAATCAATCAGGGTCTATCGCTAGAGTTCGTATCTCGGCTGGCTCGCCTCTCCCCGGTTCTTTCGTAAAAACAATAGCCGTCGAAATCTGCCGTTTGCCTTCCTATGGGAAATCTGACGAACAATGGGGAGAAAAAATCTCTCGACGACAGGCACTTGGATTAGAATGAAAAGCAACAGCGGCGAAAGGAACGAGAGGAACGTTGCCCCTTTCCCCAATCTCGGCCCTCCGCACGCCCTTCGACGTCCCTAAGGACGTTCGGCAATACGACCGAATAAAGATTTTCTCTCTTACTCTTTCATTCCCTCTCTCTCTCTCTCTTTCTCTCTCTCACTCTCTCTCTTTCTCTTTCTTCGTCCACGAACTGTATTAGTCGTTTGCGCGTAGTCGTACACGCCGCGCCCTTAGGAAAGCTTCTCCTACCCTTTTCAAATAAATTGCGATCCGTTCGATCCATCGGGGCGTGCGCTCGCATTTAGAAGTATTTAGAGGTATTTAGAGTCTCTGCCAATATCACTAATGCCCTAGTAAAAACGATTGTATTCGACGAAGAAAGAGAGATAGATAGAGAAAGAGAGAAGGAAAGAAAGGAAGACAGAGAAAGAGGGGGTGGAAGAGAGAGAGAGAGAGAGAGAAAGAGAAAGAGGTGTTTCAAAAGATTCATGGGCCACTCGAACAGCATTATACGAAGCGCAGCAGGCATTTTGAAGATTCCTTGAATCGTCTTAGAATCAAATTGAAGGTTCAAAAGTATTCCCGAGTTTCAGTGTCGTTAGCCCGTTTATTCGGCGAGCTTTAAGATCGATCAGTGTTCTTTGACAAATGAAGAAAGAAGAGAGAAAAAAGAAGAAAAAAGGAAAAGGAAAGAAAATCATTTCGTGTATAGACGGATAAGCTGCACGATTACGAGAATTCGAAAACAATATGAGAGAACTATGAAAAGAAGAAATATAAGAAAAGAAGAGGTATAAGAGGAAAAAGGATATTTGTAAAAATCAAAAAGAAAAAAAATTGATGAAAAACGAAGGATGGGCAAAGAATGAAAAAAAGAATGATTCTTCGATGATGAAAAATAATCGCTCGCGACCGCCATTCCGACGGTGTTTATCGAATGAGTTTACATAAACACGTTCGCGAGACTCGCCAGCCCTTATTTTCCCTATGCCTTTATTAATATTCTTCTTCTTCTTCTTCTTCTTATTATTATTATTATTATTATTATTATTATTATTATTTTAGTATGTTATTCACATGGATATAATAAAAATATATTATAAAATAATATATTCCAAGTCGATTTCGATGACATTATTATTTCATCGATTTGAAGATACCGAAGCGAAGGATTTCATATTCGGCGGACATTTTTAAAACGTCTTATTAGAAAGAAACGAAAAGAGAAAGAGAAAGTGAGAGAGAGAGAGAGAGAGAGAGAGAGAGTAGATTTATAAATTATGAATTAAGTACGTATATTATCTTAGTGTGCGCAATGATATTAACAGAAAAAGGAAAATGAAAAAAAAGGAGAAAGAAAGAGGAAAAGACAAATAGAAATTAAAGAAAGAAAGAAAGAAAGAAAAAAGAAGGTCGAAGGAAAATCGTAATAGATGATGTATGTAAAGTAATTGGTATTGAAAAATCTCGAAGTCAATTAAAACTCGAGATACAAAGGATTTGGCGAGACAAAATACCAATTATCTCGTGTCCTCCGCTTCACCGATCTTCTCTCTCTCTCTCTCTCTCTCTCTCTCTCTCCCTCTTTCTTTCCTTCTCTCTCTCTCTCTCTCTCTCTCCCTCTTTCTTTCCTTCTCTCTCTCTGTCTCTCTCTCTATGTGTCTCTGTCCATCTCTCTCTACAGTCCATCCAACCAACCCTTACGTCGAACGCGAACGTAGAGGTGAGCGGTCGAATCAGGGCCAGGGGCTGAAGGGTGGTAGGAGTGTTCGCTTACAAGAACTCAATTCCATTAGGCATTGAAGTGAGTAAAACGAGGCAGCTCCGTGTGCTGGATGGGCATCTATATAACGCACTCGCATCTCGCTTATCTACCTAATAAAGGTATTCCCTTCCTCCCTTTGTCGACTTCGTCGCCACCCCTATTTCTAGCTTCTCGCTGCGACATAAAGCGTGTGCCAGTGAGGTGTCTCCGCGAGACAATCCCTTGGGATGACAATGCTTACCCCACGTATGAATGCCACCGATGCTTCCTAGGTAATTTAAGTGTGGCCTTGCTTTCACCATCATCTACATTATCGTCATCGTCCTCATCGTCATCAACATCATCATCATCATCATCATCATCATCATCACATCATTAATTTTTTTTTTTTTATTAGTGATTCGAAATCATCAGATATTTTCTTAACTTTATGGGAACGTTCGAGAGAATCTTAAACACGTAAAGTTTTGGTAAGACGTCGAGAGATCTTACAATCCAGCTTTACAACTAGAACTCTCCAACTAATTAGCGATCGTTCGAACTCAGGTATAACGATATATATATATATATATATATATATATATATATATATATATATAAAACATATATATATACATATATATATATATTTTGTGAGAAGAAACACATCACTCGGATGAGTCCGATTATTCGTGCGACGTCGAACCCTACAAATTAAGTCGATTGCTCGACCAACGGGAACGATCCCGACAGGTAACTGAGGGGGTTGAAAGTGTTATGGATGGAGGATATCTCCTTCCTGATGTGCAGGATAGTGCGATAATCGCATCGAATTTCTGCTGATTATAGGCAATCGTTGGCGAAAGATATGCCGTTCGAGGGTGCGAACGATGTTGCATAAAAGCAGCGAGAGAGAGAGAGAGATAGAGAGAGAGAGTGAGAGAGACGGTAGGTCCATACCACGTCGCCACCCCGATGTGTACGCTCGAACGCGTTGCGTAATTAGCGACTGCCTCGCCGGTTTTGTGGGTGGGCGCGGGTGAAATGGGTGCGAGCAACCCCAGAACCCGTTCGAGCGACTCGCGCTCTGCCACGTGCGTGAACGCATCTAATATCTACAGGGTGACTCTCGAACATAAGACAATATTACGATTTGTAGTACGATAAAATCATTTACATTGATCAATTAATATTTGAGAATTAATACGATTATTAACGATGTAACTTCGTTTAATTATATTATTATATGAATTATACGCTTACGAGCTTGTAATAAAATAATAAAATACATGATATATCAGTTAAATGAAAAATTTGTTAATTTAAGCCATCCTTCGTTTCGTGATTCTAATAAGTGAAAATGGATTTATTTTTCTGTTAACGACGCTAATCCCTTTCGAAACACCCTGTATGAGGGAAGGAGGTAAAAGGAAGAGAGAGAAGAGAGAGAGAGAGAGAAAGAGAGAGAGAGAGGGAGAGAAAACAGTGTAGAGAGACTACCGAGGCGTAGACGCAATTAATGCAGAAACCCAGCATGGACGTCGAGGGAGTTTCGAGAAGGGCATCGCTATGCCGAGCCGTGAGACGTAATGACTAATTGAGATTGGAAAAGGGGGAATAATACGATCCGGGTGGTCACGGTAAAACGCACTTTCTCTTTCCTTTCCAACGCTATCGTCGACGTTGACGTTCTCCTTCATCACCCTTCGCCACCACCCCCTTTTGAGATCCACTTTCTCTCTTTCGCTTAAACGACAAAAGATCTCTCGCCTGCAGGCACACCAAATGAATTAACAAACTCCGGCCGATTGCTGTAATACCTATCTTCAAATCTCTTTATATCTTATGCGATTATGATCGATCGATCGATCGATTGATCAACGAATTCCTTGACTTATCTAATCAATCCTTTGACATAAAAACGTAATTTTTCTCTTCTTTCATAAATTCCAAATAAATTTCATCCCTATCTAATTCGTTATAATTTTCTAATTTATTTCCGAATTATCGTTCAAAAAAAAATTTAATTTAATTATATAATCCATCGTCGCAAATTAATGTTTCATTTTTATTGATAATAATGAATTATCTATAATGCAGTATGAACAATACCGAATAATAAAATACACATGACAAAGTCAATAAACCATCCTTCCTGTTCGCAACCTCACCGTCGAGTGAGCCCAGTATTAGGACAAGGAATACTTTATACGACATCTAGCGGAACTCAGCAATGATATCTTGTGTAAAAAGTAAAACCGATTGTGTACCATCTACGGATGAATTGTTTAAATAAAATTTTCCAATAAGTTTTTCTTTTTCTTTTTTTTGCTTTTTTTTATTTTTTTTTGTTTTTCTTTCTTTTTTTTTTTTTTTTCTTTCAATACTAAAATCATTATCGACAAGAACTCTCGTACTGTATATACGTTTAAGTAATAATTATTATCTGAGGATATTATCGATTGAAATTTATTTCACAAATAATCATTAGATATTCGTACCTTGTCTTTTTATATTCTTATTTATCTTTTTGTTCGTATATAACAAAACGAGATAAAGTATATTCAAATAATCATTCATCTTCTTTCTGTGTCAAGAAATTACGATGGGGTTGTGGGGTAGTGAATGTATGGTTGCGGGGGGGGGGTTTAGGATGTCGCATAGTATTCCCTACGTTGAAAAGGGGGAGGGACTCAGAAGAAGGAACACAAGGCGTGTGACATTCGTCGAGGTATTGTTCAAAACGAGCGAGGACGAATTCGTGAGTTCTCCAAGAAGGCCCCGTCGTCATAGTCGTCGTTTCCATTCGTCGTTGTTGGCTCGTCGACATTAAGATAATTATTTTCTAGGAGAACGTGCGCGTTCATTGTCGCCGTTACCGCGACAGAATGGTATTATGTATTGTCGCGAAGAAAACATGAGAGTAGAGTTGGTAGGCGAGTAAGTACGACAACGTTGAGATCTCTACTGTTATACCTTAGCCATCGCGTAGGTGGAACATTATGCTTCGTTGAGCTGAAGAGAAGAAAGAGAAAGAGAAAGAGAAAGAGAAAAAGAAATATAAAGAGAGAAAGAGACAGTGTGATGTTGAACGTGGGCTGGAAGGATAAGGGGATTGTGGAGGGGGTGTAGAACGGGGGAAGAGGGGAAGCACACTTTCGTAGCATTCATCGAGGGTGCTCACGAACGTTGTAGAACCACGAGACAGACTTGAATCGCAATGTATCCACTGTCTTTTTAGCCGGCGATGCCATTAATGTGATTATTTCTACCGAGTGTTTCCGAAGCCTCGAAATATTTCCATGTAATCGAGATTTACGATTCGAGACATTATTACGGCCATTAAAGGAGACTCAGCTATTTTTTCTTTCTTTCTTTTCTCTTGTAATTTTCTTCCTTTTTTTTTTCTTTTTTTTTTTTTTTGAAATGATCGATTGAAACGTCGATAGTAGTGGAAATTCGATAATTGAAATTTTATATATATATATATATATATAAAATTGAAAGTATATATATATATATATAAGTAGGGTGTACCCCATAAATAATTCAACGATTCGTAAAATAAAAGGTAGGAAAAATTTTTTTGCACTATGTTTTGTTTTCGATAAAGAAAAAGTAAATTAATTTTTTGAAAGAATAGATAAAATTATAAATATATTTTTTATTTCGAAATTATTTGTTTACTATAAAATTATCAGATACCTGGAACACCCTATATATATATATATATATATATATATATATATATATATATATATATATATATATGTATATAGACACGCATATATATCCCCCCTTTTTCTCTCTTCTCTTTCTCTTTCTCTTTTTCTCTCCATTGATTTGATTCGATTCGATTCTTGCGCGGTCGGTGATTAAAGTGCCTCGAAAATGTAAAAAGCACGACGGATATTATCGAGTCGCTCTCCCGTGAAACTCGTTTACGCGCGTATGCGACACGATTTAATTACTTTCCAAGAGAACGAGCCTAGCTTTTAATATAAATGGGATTTTTCTCTGTCGCTAGACAGTCGATTTCATGCCCCCTCGATTTCGCCCTTTTTGCCGAGTGAAATGAGTCGCATGAAATTTTCTGTCCGTTAATCGTCGTCTCTCTTATGACTTTTCAATCTTTTTAAATTAATCGTTTTAACGGTAGAACAAAGTACATGGAAATTCAAATCTTCAAACGTTGATTGTGCCAATGCTAAATAATATTTATTTTAATTTCAATTTTTTACTCGAAGATATGCTATTGAAGAAATTTATCAAGCTACCTAACCTAGTAAAATGGCCGCCGAAAATACTTCCATCCAAGAGGATGGCTTTGGTTTTGTACCAAGGCCAGATATTAAAGAATATGGAAGATCTTACGAGATAGTTAGAAGGTATTCTTTCTTCTTTTGAATTTTTTGTATTATTAATAATAAAAAAAAAAAAAAGATAAAAAAAAATAATAATAATAAAAAGTATCCAACGTTTTTCAAACAAATTTTTCACCACACAATAGATATACCATGACGAATAAACAGAAGGCAACGGTTCGATTGATATCCTGGGGAGCGGGAATACAATCTATCAAAGTACCTAACAAGAAAGGCGTATTAGGTGACGTTGTATTAGGATTTGATAATATGAACGGTAAGATCGTTTCTTCGCGTCTGATTAGATTTAGAAATCGATACAATATTTTTTTACTTTCAATGACAACGTAATCAGGATATTTGGAGAACAGGTATACAGGAAGTATCATCGGTCGTTTAGTGAATCGCGTTGCCGATGGTAAAATGCGTATTCAGAAGACAATCTATTCGTTGTCGATCAATGACAAGTGTAAAAGGGATCATATCCATGGCGGATTAGTTGGGTTTGATAACGTTAATTGGAATTCATATATATTGAACAAACAAGTGGTAGATCATAAATACAACCAATTGGTTATTTCTTTTTTCTTTTTTTTTTTATCATTCCGTTCGTTCGAATCTTTCTAATCGTAAAAAAAAAAAGTAAAAAAAAATAAAAAACAGGTCATGTCTCATCTAAGTCCTGCGGGTAGAGAAGGTTATCCCGGTTATATGTTGACGCAAGTTAAATATACTTGGACGGACGATAATCAATTGCATATAAATATTCGTGCCACTGCTACCGAGCCAACACCAGCTAACATCACCAATTATTCTTTATTAAATTTGGCCGGCCATGTAAGATTATAAATGAATGTCATCTAAGATAATATAGTATATATTTATAATTGTTAATATCTCGATCTAATTAGGCTGCGGGTCCTAAAGAATTAAAAAAACACGTTGTAACGATAAATGCCGATAGTTGGACGTTCATGGATATAAAAAACTATTTGCCGACAGGTGCTATTCGTTCTGTCGAGAATACCGTCTACGATTTACGTTTACCGACACAATTAACCAAAGAAACACTTTATCGCGTACCAGGAGGAGGTTACAATCATAATCTATGTATTTGCAGTCCAAGCTCTTGGTGTTATCGATTCCATGCTAGGTAAATTTTTATCCGATATTATTATCACGATCGATCACATTGGATACGATTAATCATTATAAATTTTTTTTTCTTCTTTCCTATCGAAGGATCATACATCCTGAATCAGGAAGGACTTTAGAAATTTATTCCAATCATCCTGGCTTACAATTTTATACCGGAAATGATTTGCCCGATCCTGATCTCGTTTATCCATCAGATTGGGAGAATTATATTCCAAAATTTTGTGACGACAGGGTATGACAAGATACTTGAAGTTATTGATTTAAACGATTAGAAATTTTAACGAATGATAATCAATCATACCTTATGTTCGTTTTAGAATCAAACAAATTCGACGATTTATGGTAAAGAAGGTGTCCCGTATCGCCGACACGGAGCTTTCGTTCTATCCCCACAAAATTATCCTAACGCTATTAATATAGATAATTTTCCTTCTTGTATTCTTTATCCTGGTAAGGTTTACGTCCATGATATGTCCTATAAATTTGGTTTGCTAACCAAAGATTAATTTATAGTTGTTTTTCTTTTTTCTTGGTTTCTTTTTCTTCTTCTTCTTTTCTTTCTTTCTTTCTTTTTGTTTTTTTTCTTTTTTTACTGCCATCGAAGTTCATCATCGAAGAGGAAACATTGATCGGCTGTACAAAATTGACTCGGTTTTTTTTTTTTTTTTTTCTTCTATTCACAATGCGTGTAATTATAGCGCTCTGCACTCTTACGAAATTGTCTTAAATTCTATTATAAAATTATTCGGTAATACGTAGGCACGAAAATTAGACATGATACATTTTTTCTTTTTTTATGATTGCTATTTCATAAGTATATATCTTTTTTTTTGTATATATATATATGTATATATATATGTATGTATATATATATGTGTGTATATATATATATATGTGTGTGTGTATGTGTGTATGTGTGTATAATTCTTTTTAAATCATTATAAAGGCACATAATGAATGAAATAAGAGACTGATTCATTCGAAGCTTGATTCATACGAAAATCAAGTCTCCTTTTTTTTTTTTATCTTTTACGTATCATTCTAAATTATATCCTACATTCGTGTTACATTAATGCTACAATTTCATAAATTATATTTATATATAAGCTAAAATCTGTTTTCTGTGTACAATTATTGTTTTACTTACAATTAGAATAAGACTTCAATGTTTGTACAACTCTAATCGATTGTTACTACTATCATTAAGAATTTTTCATTATAACGGGCAGTAAGTATTATTGTCAATAAGAACTCATAGAAAGATGTCGATTG
Source organism: Vespa crabro (assembly GCF_910589235.1). Classification (NCBI taxonomy): domain Eukaryota; kingdom Metazoa; phylum Arthropoda; class Insecta; order Hymenoptera; family Vespidae; genus Vespa; species Vespa crabro. The sequence goes on from NC_060963.1 coordinate 4,682,756, forward strand.
GCAGTGACGATCTGTGTCAACTTTGGTAATAACTATCGTAGAAAAACGTTGAAGTCACGAAATTACCAATTTTTTTTTCTTTCGATCATTTCACTTTTCTTTTTCTTTCTTTTTTTCTTTTTGTTTCTTTTTTTTTGTTTTTTTGTTTTTTTGTTTTTTTTTTTTTTTTTGAACACATTGGAGAGTACGATCAGTTAAATTATTGGCAGTGTTAATTAATAGCATCAATTTTATCGTTTAAAATTGCGATCAAATTTGTGATACGATGTGTGCCCTTTACCTTTTTATCCCCTCTCCGCCGTTCTCCCTCGTGCCCACCGAGTAAAAAGAGATAAAATTATTAAATTATATCGTTGATTCTTAAAACCTAATCCTAAAATCATCATAATGTTAATCGATCAACGTCCTCAACACGAGTTATTTAAATATACTGTTTCATTGTGAAGAGAACGTTAATGCTTGCATCGTTTGTTTCTGGATTCATCGGTCAGTAAATAATTTGATCTATTTCATTCGGTTACTATAAGATGAATTCTAAATGTCAATGGTTTCTCCCAAATTTCATTTTCCGCTGTTATACCGTTTCTTGGACGACCATGTATAACTACACGGAATTCTCCTGGTTTCTTCAAACGACTACGGAAATGAAGTGCCCAAATTCCATGATCCTTTGCAATTTCAAAATATTCATGTTTGTTACCACGAACGATCGTATATTCCATTTCTTCATCCTGTAATATCATCAATCAAACGATAAATAATGTAATGACTTTTATACAAGATAAATCTTATTTATTACCTTTATAGCAGGTTGCAACTTAATGATTCTCATTCTATGCTTCGTCTGGCGCAAACTTATCTTCATAACGTATTCCTCGCCATGATGATGTCTTCTTGCTTTTCGAGTTATTCGTATCTTGATTAATTCGTCTCGTTTTTGTTGTAACTCCTCGTCAACCGATCTGATTCGGGCGCCTCTTCTACGTCTTCCTTTACCGTTTATCTATAATATTTTATCGCCGTTATAAATATCTTTCTTTTGTTTTTTTTTTTTTTTTTTTTAATCATAATGACAAAAAAAAAAGAAAACAAAAATAAAATAAATAAATGAAAAACAAAAAAAGGAAAATGTCTCTGTAGAGTTAAGACCTTGCAAGAGAAACATCCTTCCGTAGAAATAGTTTTGTCGTCAGCCGGTGGAATATGATAAGGATCCGGATTGATCACATAAGTTGGTACATTACCAATTTCTTCTCCATAATTGGATTGAGATAACGGATTAATCGTAGACAAACAATGACCCTAAATCAAACAGAAAATAATATGATTACAATATTGAAACAAGTATAATTGCAATGGTTAAATAATATCACTGATAACGAACTTGTCCTATTCGTTGATAACCGGTAGGACAACCGCAAATAAAACCATTAGCTCCGTTAGGTGTACATCCAAAAGCACAAGGAGATCCCAAACAACCTGCGCTGACCTGAATAAATAAAGATGTGTCAAAAAAAAAAAAAAAAAAAAAAAAAAACAAAGAAATCTTTTTTTATAAAAATCACAAAGAATCATTTTCATACTTGAACGCAAATCTGTAAATTATTATCAAACTGATAACCGTCAGGGCAACCACACTTGTAACTTCCAATAGTGTTAATACAAGTATTTTCACCGCACGGTGAATTGCTACATTCGTTTTCGTCTATGCACTGACTGTAATAAAGATGTTGAACAAATCCTTCTGGACAACCGCAACGATAACTTCCCATAAAGTTCTATAAAATATTTATAAAAATCTTAGAACGATTATCGACGATTCATTTATATCGTGATATTTTTCACATACTTGACAGCCATGCTCGCAATTACTATCGTCGGCACATTCGTTATTATCGGTACAAAATCTTCCAGACTGATCGAGCTTAAATCCTCTGGGACAGATACATCGGAAACTGCCAAGCGTATTGACGCACGTACCCGGTTTCGGACAAGTCCCTGGTTGTTCACACTCATCAATATCTAGAAAATAAATTTTTCGTTTCGTTTCTTTTTTTTTTTTTTTTTTTTTATATATATATATATACCAAACATCAATGAAATCAAAAAGTCAAATAGAAAAATCGTCCAATCACAAACCGTGACAAGCATCTCCATCTTGAGTATATCCTTCGCGACAACCGCAGGTGTAGCTTCCTTGAGTGTTTACACAATTTTGTTGACAAAGATGATTTCCTGTAGCACATTCGTCCATGTCCCGACAACTGATCCCGTCGGGATTTAATATGAAACCGACAGGACAGGAACATATAAAGCTTCCTTCAGTGTTTTGACAATTATATTTGCAAGGTTTGGGAGTTAATTCGCACTCGTTCACATCTATGATCATATTTAATATCAATTCTGATCGTCGTTTAAATATAAAATCAATCAATATTTAAAAATGTTTTATATACCTATGCAATGTGCCCCCGATTTATCAGACTTATATCCCTTGTTGCAAATACATCTGTAGGAACCCAATGTGTTAATGCATATTCCGTTTCTACACAAATCCGGTATCGTCTTACATTCATCGATATCTGTATAAAAAATAATATTATTAAATAAAAGGGACGAATATATTTTTTCGTTTCTTTTTTCTTTTTTTATCAAATAGAAATAAAATTAATTATGAATATTTACCTTGGCCATTTATAGAGAAACCCTTGTCCAAACATAATTCATTGTAATCTTCTGAGTCTCTCGAAGGACATATCTCACAATGTGGACCCCATGCAGCACCCATCGTGCAACAACAATCCGCTTTAGTCACTGTACGTAATTCTGAGGTCCTTGCTGTACATCTACCACCGATCGTTTGTAGGAAACAATAACCAACTCTACGATCTGATCATGAAACGTAATAATAGTTTTCTTAAATTAATAATCGCATTACGTGATTAATATATCGTTCAAACATATCGTTATAAAAGAAGTACTCTTTATATGTATTGATTATTGATAATAATTACATTTTTATCATAATTTTATTATTGAAATGCAAATGATACAGGAACATGATTTCAAAATTAATGATTTAAATAGATAGTACGTAATTGTAATCTCACCAATACATGATTTTCCATCGGCACTTTGTTCAAAACCATCGTAACAATAACATTGATAACTTCCTTCTAAATTGACGCAACGTCCATGTCTGCATAATCCAGAATTAATAGCGCACTCGTTAATGTCCTTACATTCATCGGCCGTACCAATTTGTTGATATCCAGGTGGACAAATGCACATGAACGTACCGATAAGATTTTTACATTGGTATTTGCAATTGTTCGCTGGTGTGGCACACTCGTCGACATCTGATCAAACAAAACTTAGTATAGAGATGTCAAGATTTTTTTTAATTAGTAATTTATTGATTATTATAACGTACCAATACAGTGTCTTCCATCAGGAGCTAAAGTATATCCGTATGGACAGATACACCTGAACGATCCAGGTGCATTATGACATCTAAAGGCACATTGGTTACCTAATTCAAGGCACTCATTAACATCCTCACAGATCTGATTGACACCTGGTGTGAAACCTTCGTTACAGGAACATTCGAAGCCACCATCTATATTGGTACAGGTACCATTGCCACAAATATTCTGAACTGTTAAACATTCGTTATTGTCAATGCAACGTCTTCCAGTTTCGTCCAAAACGTAACCAGATGGACACTCGCATCGGAAGGATCCATCAGTATTTATACACTCGCCACCGGAACATGCATCCGGCATAAAAAGACATTCGTTCAGATCAATACCAGTATCATCCCTACCTACTCCTTCTGGGCACAATCTTCTAAAATCCTCTGTATGAATAAATTTATGAGAAATCATTATCATTTATAATCTTTATCACTTTAATATACATATATATGACGATAAATTTTTGTTTTCTTTTTGTAATTACCACTATTCTCTGGTGGACATTGCTCGCAATATTTCCCCCAAGCTTTACCCATGGTACAACAACAATGTTTCTTCGTCATTCCACCTTTCCGAGGGAAAGAGCATTGGCCACGTCTATAACTATCATAACATTGTTCCTCCCTAACGTCAATGCATCTCATCGAATTAGGTTTGTCACTTAATTGAAAGCCAACTGGACATTCACAGATAACACCGCCGTCTGTGTTAATACATTGACCGTTTTCACAGATACCTATTGTCTCTAGACACTCGTCTATGTCTACAAATGGGATAACAATTAATAATTAATATTATTTAATGATAATAATTAATACACGTACCAACGCATCTTCTTCTTTCGCTGTTCAATTCATAACCGGGTGGACAAGTACACATGTAAGATCCCATTAAATTCTGACATTTTCCTGGATATGGACACAACCCGGGAATCTAAAGTTCATAGAATATTTTTATAATCGCTTATATTATTCTCATTAAAATTTTCTAATATTACCTCGTGACATTCGTCGACGTCTCGACAATGTTGTCTATCTTGAGCCAATATATAACCATCGGCACATTCGCAAATGAAAGTACCAACAGTGTTACGACATCTACCATTGCGACAAAGGAAAGGCATTATCCTACATTCGTCGATGTCTAAACAAATATTTTTTGTTTTTTTGTTAGCTTCTTTTTTTTTTTTTTAAACTATCTATAATGCATTCGTTTGATATAAATGAAATATATTATAATGAAAAGTCAAGGTAATTCGTACCAGCGCAATCGTTGTTTGGGCTCAACTTGAAACCATCGTAACATTGACATTTATAAGAACCAAGAATATTTATGCAGGTTCCATTATTACAAATATTTGGATTTCGTTGACATTCGTCGATGTCAACGCAATTTTCCCGATCATGAGTCAAAGCAAAACCAGAATGGCAAATGCATTGGAAGCTACCCTGTAGATTGTTGCAAGCTGCGTTATTGCAAATACCAGAACGCTCGAAACATTCATCGATGTCGATGCAATCTCGTCGGCTGATACCTAATTTATATCCCGCAGGACAAACACATTCGAAATATCCTTGTTGGTTGATGCACTGAGCATTACCGCTACAAGGATTTGGTGTCTATACGAAATAATATTTAATTAAAAATAGTATTATTAAATAAATATATTCCTTTAAACATAATCATGTAAATCTTACTTGCAAGCATTCATTTTCATCGATACACTGATGTGAATCCTGATCATAAACATATCCTTGTTCGCATTGACACTCGAAACTGCCAGGCGTGTTCAAACAACGACCGTGAGTACACATAGTTGGCATAAGAGCACACTCGTCGATTTCCTCAGTGTGATTAGTTATCGGATTCATAATTTGGCCTGGTACCAATCCACATAAAATTTCATGCTCACCTAAATAATAATAAATTCGTTTATATGTTACAATTAAAATTAACTAATTAAAGATTTGTAAGAATAATCGATTGGCCGATTACGTGTCCTCTCGGATGGACATCTTTCGCATGGACTACCCCAGGCTGCTCCCATTGAACAGCAACATAACATTTTCGTCTGTGGTTGAGCCATAGGATTGAAACATTCACCAGATTCATAGCTAACATAACAGGATTCTTTCCTTGTGTCGACGCATTCCTCTGTCATGAGTTAATCTTGTTAAAATATATATTAAGAAAATACGAATGCGAATAAATTATTACAAATACGCACTTCCTCCTGGCATGGTTATATAGCCTTCGGGACACTCGCAGTGATACTTGCCCTGGTCGTTGATGCAACGACCCACGCTACATATGTACGGATGTAACGCGCACTCGTTTATATCTGAAAGTCATTTTAAAGAGGATCAATCCTTTTAAAGAAAGGAACAATTCCATATGAGGATATTACGATCGTCCATCGACATTACCGACGCAGCTTGTTTTCATGTCGTCCAGAACGAAACCCTCGTTGCAAGAACACATAAAACTGCCAAAGGTATTAGTGCAATGACCATTCTGACATATATTCTCATGTTCCTCGCACTCGTTAATGTCTTCCAATATGACAGTGACACGGTTTGGCCTATAGCCCATACCACCAGGACAGAGTTCTTCGAATTCTTTCGTCCCTGGCTTGGGACATTCTTCGCAACGATTACCCCAAGCGGTACCAATGCTGCAACAACACGTTGCCTTTGTTACTGACGTTGACATCTCGAAAACACATTGTGGTCTGCCGGTACCATGCTCGAAACCGGCATAACAGAAACCGTCGCGCCTATCTGAAACAACATTATATTCAGTCGTTATAAATATAGAATATAAATTGATCCCTGTGAATTATTATTTAAGAGATTCGAATATCAATTATGCAAGCTTACCGACGCAAGCGTTTCCAGCATCGACCAATTCGTAATGAGGCGGACATTGACATATATATTTTCCTTGAGTATTTATACACGTTCCATATTGACAAGACTGTGGGCTCTCGCATTCGTCGATATCCGTGCAATTACCACCAGAACCATCCAACTTGTATCCCTCGTTACATTCGCAACGAAACATACCAAAAATGTTTTCACATCGACCGAAGACACAAAGATTACTGAACATGTCGCATTCGTTTATGTCAACGCAAGCTTGTTCGTTGTTCTCGTCTGGATGCATAAAGCCCATTTCACATTCGCAACGAAACGAACCAGGATAATTCAAACAATGACCATTCTCGCAAAGAGTATTATCGTTTGCACACTCATCGATGTCCTTACATGTATAACCGTCGCCCCTGAAACCAGCATCGCAGACGCACTGCGTCGCATTTTCTAATTAACTCGTTTATTTTCACAAACATATTTATCATGTTTAATTGTATATAAATAATTATATATTGTTAAATAGATCACATTTTATTTATAGATAATTTTAAAAATCAATTTTACCTTGAAGGAACCCTCGGTATTAATGCATTGAGCATTAGAATCACATCCACCGTTATTGGTAAGACATTCATTAATATCTCTACACTCGATACCATTTCCAGTGAAACCTTCGTGACAAGTACATTCGTAAGAACCCTGAGTATTTTGACATTCGGCAAATTCACTGCAAGTATAAGCATTTAATAAACATTCGTCATCGTCAGTACACGCTGATCCTGCATCCGGCTTAACAGAGTAACCTTCCTCGCAACGACACTCGAAAGATCCAATCGTATTATGACACTCTCCAAAACCGCAGATTTGTGGTTGCGTTACGCACTCGTCGATGTCTAAATGAAAATTTTTCAATATAGATAGATAATATTCTTTTAATGTTGCAAAAGATTATTTTAAATAATACTTACCGACACAAGACGCTCCATCCCTTCCAGGTAATAATCCTTCCGTGCAAGTACAAATGTATCCACCCGGTATATTTGAGCACTTCCCTCCGTTACAGATTCGTGGATTTTCTTTACACTCGTCCACGTCGGAACAAGAACGACTGTCCAAGTTTAGCGCGTAGCCCGTACTGTGTTCAACATTTGTTTGGAAACATATAAGTCAACCTGGTACGAATTATTTTCTTTAAACCTATCGACCAATTTATAATGCAACATCTTTAATTACCCGCACGAACAGGAGAAACTGCCAGGTGTATTTATACAAATATCTTCGCAACCACCATTGTTCACGAGACATTCATTTATATCCTCGCAATGAGATTTGTGTCCAGTTTGTTGATAACCGTCGTCGCATATACATTGATAAGTCCCCATCATGTTCTCACAAATCCCATTGGAACATATACCACTTGTTCTAGAACACTCATCGATATCCTTGCAAGAATCTTTATCAGGACTCAACTCGTGCCCTGGAGGACACTGACATTTGAATCCACCTTCGGTATTCACACAGGTACCACCTCTGCATAAGCCTTGAGTCTCCTCGCATTCGTTTATGTCTAAAATCAAAAATAATTATAGAATCTATACTTGCTTTTTTTTTTTTTTTTTTTTTTTTTTAATTAAAGATCAAACAAAAATTATTAAATTCTCTTACCCATACAAATTTTCATAATGTCACTACTACGATAACCAGAGTTACAGTCGCATTGGAAATTGCCAGGTGTATTTCGACATGTACCATTGCCACATACACCGTGCATAATCTCACACTCATCGATATCTACGAATATTATCTCACGATTATTTTATTTATACTTTTTACTTATAATAGATTTTTAATTAGATAGATTATAGATTAATAGATTAATAGACTTTTTTTACTTATAATAGATAATTTTTAATATACTCACCGTTACATTTGATGCCATGTTCGTCCAAAGCGAATCCTTGATTGCACCTGCAACTGTAACTACCGACGGTATTCTTACATCTACCGTTGACACACATGCCAGGAAATTCAACGCATTCGTTAATATCCTGACGTTCGGTAAATCCATTTCCTCTAGGACATAATTCCGAATGAGCGTGTGTTCCTATTTTCGGACAAGCTTCACATTTTTCGCTACCCCAAGCACGACCAACGGAACAACAACAAAGACTCTTGGAGAAGTGTCCTTCGATTGCCGTTGAACATTGACCATGACGATATTCCAAGTAACAAGTTTCTTCTCTAGTGTCGACGCAAGTAGTATCTAAATCGAATATCGACAAAAGATGAAGAAACAGTTTTATCATTATAAAAATTGAGATGAGAAGAACAATACTAACGAGTCGGATCCAAAGTCAAACCAGGTGGACACTCGCAACGATATGATCCGTCAGTGTTAACACACGTACCACCTCCTCTACATATACCAGCATTAAGTTCGCACTCGTTAACATCGACACAAGATTTACCATCAACTTTGGCGTATCCTTTGGAACATTCGCAAAGAGAATGGTCGCAAACTTCACAAGGACTTCCCCAAGCAACTCCAACGGAGCAACAACATTCTGATCTTAGAGCAACTCTAGGTAAATTGTTCTCGCATCTACCATCTACCATTTTCGTCCAGCAGGATCCTTTTCTATTGTCTAACGTAATACGACATATCATAGATCATATTAAATGGAAAGATATGAAATGATCGAGTTATATCACTAACCCATGCAAATATGTCCAGTATTGTCAAGTATATAGCCTGGAGAACATTCGCATTCGTATGATTCAGGAACGTTCACACATATTCCATTGAAACAAACGTCTGGGCCTAATTCTTCGCACTCGTCGATGTCCTCGCACATTTGATTCTCCGTTTTCAATCTTGTGCCAGTCGGACAGATGCACTATAAAAATTCAATAAACATAAGTCTAATAGTCGATTTCATTATTATCTTTTATCAGGTAAATTTTTATTTACCTGATAGCCACCAGGTGTGTTCCGACATTGGCCACCACTACACAAGGATTCCTCCAGTTCGCATTCATTTATATCGCTACAAATTTTTCCCGTCGCATCGACTTCATAACCATTGTCGCAAATACAACGATAAGTACCCATCAAATTTTCACAACCGCCATTTATACAAATGTTTGGATTTTGAGCACACTCGTTTATGTCTATTGTATATGAAAGATCGTAAATATAATTTGTATAAGTATCAATTATTTATTTGTATTTGAATTATTGATTTGTCATGTTTGTTCATGATAATTACCATCGCCGTTGTATGTCATCCCAGCACCATGAGGACATAAAGCATCAAACTCTGATGTACCGGGTAAAGGGCAAGGTTGACAGGTGCTACCCCAACCCATAGGTTGTCCCAGTATTATAGTACAACAACAGCAACTCGACTTAGTCACTGCCGTTGAGGTTGGATTAGAACATAGACCATCTCTGTATTGCGAGTAACAAAGGTCTCTTCTTGTATCTAAAATATAGAATGTAATTTTCATTTTATTGCTTTAGTTGTTAATTACTTCTCTCTTTCTCTCTCTCTCTCTCTATATATATATATAAAATAATTTAGTATAAATTAATATATATATATATATATATATATATATATTTTTTTTTTTCTGATTAATATAAATTAATTACCTAAACAGGATCTACCATCGGGTCCCAAATTAAATCCTGGATGACACTCGCATCGAAAACTTCCAAGAGTATTGATGCAGCGGCCACTTTGGCAGGGTGCACTTAAACATTCGTCGATGTCTATTTAATCATAAAACAATGACCATTAATAATCAACATATTCGATATTGTCATTAAATATCAATAAATATAGACTTTCAATACCTATACAATGACTTTGATCAGGTCCAATACGAAAGCCAGAATCACAGACGCATTTGAAGGAACCCTCCATGTTAACGCACTTTCCATTTTCGCACATTCCACTGGTAGAACACTCATCCATATCCACGCAAAATGTGTTGTCTCTTGAAGGTGTAAATCCTGACTGACAAATACAGTGATAAGATCCTGGTGTATTCTCGCAACGACCATTCAAACATATCCGTGGATTCTCGGTACACTCGTTGATATCTGTTAAAAAAACGTTTTCAATATTTATTCAAAAAAAAAAAAAATTCTCAGAAAAAGAAAAAGGAAAGAAAAAAATAAAATATCTTCTATACCTATACACGTATTTTTGGTTGGCGATAACGTGTAGCCGTCGTTGCACTTGCATCTGAAGGAACCATTCATATTGATGCAATGGCCATTATTGCACATTCCAGTATCTTGGCATTCATCGTGATCTACGTAACGAATCGATATAAATCAAATGATGTTGCTTTTAAATCTTTCATCGATTACTTTCATTTCTTCAGAAAAGAAATAAAACAAAAAAAAAAAGAAAAATACTAACCCGTACAATATTTGCCCTCCCCTGAGACAGTGAATCCCGGTGGACATTGACAAATAAAACTTCCTTCATAATTTCGACAAGTACCACCTTGACAGTATCCTAATTGACACTCGTCAATGTCCTCGCAACGACCATTCTTCTTCGTAAATCCAGGATAACATTCGCATTCGTAACCTTCTTTCGTATCGACGCATTTGCCTTTACCACATATTTCAGGTCTCAAGGCACACTCATTTATTACCGTGAATTGTTGCGGTTGTTGAGCGCAAAGCCTTTTGTATTCTTCTACAATTGAATAATAACGGGGACATGTAATTACGGTCATAGTAATATATATTTTATCTTCTCTCTTGGGTTTTTTTATTTTCTTTTTTTTTTATTTTTTTTTTATTTTTTTTTTTTTTTTCATTTTTTTATTTCTCGATAATACGAATATATTACGGATATTACGGATTATTTACAATATTGTTATCAGATAATTTATAAAAAAAAAAATTCATATTCGATACATACCACTTCCAGTATTAGGACAAATGAAACATTCGTCTCCCCATCCTTTACCCATATTCTTGCCGCAGCAACAATCCTTTTTGCTCAGTCTCATAGTTAATCTATTTTTGCATTGACCATTTCTATTAACTGCGGTATAGCAAAGCCCTTGTCTTCCATCTACGGTAAGCATTAAAGAATAAAATGTTAATAATTGTTAAACATTATTGGTGTCATAGAAAAAGATTCAAAGTCAATTACCAATACAAAATCTGCGATCTTGACTCTGTATGAATCCAGGATTACAAAGGCAATAATAGCCACCATTGGTGTTCACACATCGGCCATCAGCACATATTCCTTCCTCTTGACACTCGTCTCGATCCTTACACTCGTTCGTCTCGGGATCTCTAGCTTGTCCTTCGGGACAATCGCAAGTGAACGATCCTTGAGTATTAACACACTTTCCACCTTCGCATAATCCCGGAATTGCCTCGCATTCGTTGATATCTATATAAGTAATTAGCATTATATATCTCGAACTTTGATAGTAATTGATGTATGACGTAAGTCTAAAAGATCGTACGAGTGCAGATATATGATTATATGTGATATATGATTATTTTAGACTCATTTATATTGCTTCGTTCTGCTTTATTGGCTAATCGTATTTTATTTGACCCAACTCGGATCTCTTTTTCTCTTTTTCTCCTCTCTCTCTCTCTCTCTCTCTCTCTCTCTCTCTTTTAATCACATTTTTCTTTAACCGAGGTTAGACATGAATAACAAAGTATCATATTGTTTTGAAAAATGTTACTTCTAACGATACATTCGAAAAATGATATATTTTGTCGTACCTACGCATTGACCTTGACTGGTCTTTAAATAACCCAACTCGCAATCGAGTCTCATGGGACATCTTTCGCAAGGATGACCCCAGCCTTTACCAACGGTGGCGCAACACAACTGTCTCGTACAAACGACACCCTGTAGATTCGCCAAGCATTGCCCATTCTTTACTTTCGTATAACAAGGACCAGTTCTGTAATCTGTTTCGCAACGTCTTCCGGTGTATCCATAGATGCATGCGCAACGATCCGGACCAATACATCTACCTTGATTCAAACAAGGTTCTCGACATATGGCTGAAAAGAAGAAAAAAAAAATAAATTAATTAACGCAATCGATTAATCGTTTTCGAATGAACGAAATGATTAATATAATATTACAAAGAAAATAAAATGTCGATACTAACGCTCGTTACAAAACTCTCCCTGATATCCATTTCGACATTGACATCTCCCATCGACACAATTACCATTGATACATTGCACTCTACATCTACCTGATTCTCCTCGATCAACATTACTGTTACTTTCATGAGTCGTTACTGTCAATATAATATAATAATTTTTAATTCATAGTGATACTTTTTTTGAAAGATTTAATTTTTCAATTTGAAATGTCTTACATTTCGTTGTTATCGTACCACAAGTAGATGCCACGGTACCACCCTCACAGAGACAAATGTTTGGTCTTATGCATCTTCCCGTACCGCATCTCCTTGTACATACAGCTAAAAATATTGGTGATCATTGTTATCAAGATAATACATGATATTTGATTTCAACTTCTGATGTGATCTTCTCAATTAGAGTTTCATATTCGTTATATCGTATAAGGCCAATCGAATTATGATCGTAGAGGAGACAATGCGATCAATAGGAAACCCTCATGTAACAGGCCATTAAACCAGTTTCGTTCGAAGAAACGATCGGTTATGTAGCATAGATACTCATTTATCCGTTACGTAATTACGCAATTATCATCTTGTAGAAGCAAACTCGATCCAGTAGTAATGATAGATGACCGGTTATGCGATCTTAATAATAGTTCCATGTACATACGTTCTTTAAATCTAGCGAAGAGCTTATACAAACACATGAACGGACAAAAGTATAATAAAGATCACGAAATTAGAAATTTAATTTTAATTAGATATACTATAATTTGACGTAACGTAAAACGTATCTCTATTCTCTTTGTTATTACTCGATTATCGTACAGATATATCCTTTATATACTTAGACATTATTAAATAATCGAAAAAACTTTTACGATCGTACTTACGAATAACGCATAGTCCCGTTTCCGGTTTCTTCGTCCATCCTGGACAACAATAATTCTTGAACCTTGATCTGCACACGTTAGGCCTATAAATGATGTAAAATTAAAATCTAAATCATTTCATTCGTACGATATAAAAGAAATCAATCGATTCGTCTCAATGTGAACAAATTTCAATAATGATTTAATTTAAATCGAATTCCTTAATATCCTACGAAGAAACACTTGAGAGATTCATCTAAGAAAAGGCGGAAATAAGATACTTCTTTTTTCTTTTTCTTTCTCTCTCTCTTTTATCTTTCTTCTTTTCTTTTTTTTTTTTGTTTTTCGTAAGAAATGAAAAGAGAAAGGAAAAAGGAGAAGAAGGAGAAGTAGTAGAAGAAAAAGAAGAAGAAGGGTGAAAGAATGAGAAGAGAGCGGAGTACCACCTCGGAACAAGGCGGGCATTCACATCATGCGGCTCATAATTAACGTCAGCTGCTATAGACCGCCTCTAAGTAGTTCCACTTATGCGCCTTGGCGCCGCCGATTTTCCCGCTGTTCCATTTCGTTTCAACGAACCGCGAAAAGTTTTCCACGTTTTTTTTTTCGAATTTTTCTTTTCTTCTTCCTTTTTCCTTCATGATTTTCATTAGAACAAACGATCATGGAAGAAGATCGAGCGAACTTAGATTTTCTTTCTTTTTTTCTTTCTTTTTTTTTTTTTTTATATTTTTCTATAGGATCGTTTTAATCGTATAATTTATATATTTATATAAACGATTAGAAATCGTTACGAAATCATTGAGTTTCTTTCTAAGATCTTTCTTTTTTGTCTCTTTTTGTTTTTTATTTCGATCAGATTTTCATCTTGAATGAAATCATAAAGGAGGATCTATGTATGTATGTATGTATGTATGTATGTATGTATGTAACTCTCTCCGTCGAAACTTTTGATCCAATCTGTATGCAGATTCAACGATGTACAGGGAATCGGTTCATTATTAAATTTATATACTGGTTCGAATGCATTGATCGACACGTAGCGGAACGTAAACCGCTAGTCAGAACATAATTTTAACACCCGACCGTAATAATACCCTTGGTTAACGGGGCCCAAGGCTAAAATCAATGTTCATATTATACGAAATAAAACGGAGCTGTGTTGATGTCTTATTTCTCTTAAAAATTTCTTAACTTTTCGATGTTATCATCGGAACTTCCAATACGAGAATTTCACCCGATAATACTCGTTTACCTTCTTAATTAACGATCATTGGTTTAATCTAAGAAACATTTATTTATAACGCGTGGGTGAGGCCGGTTCAAAGGTTCAATTGAAAAGTGCGTGTAATAGCGTTTAAGCGTTCACTGCGTTGAGCCGAGTTAGTCCATTACGGAGCAATTAGAATTAAAGCGATCAAAAGGCGAGTGCATTGCGATTAAAGTTGAGAAATGGCGTTACCAAAGAAGCTATGTCTAAGATGTATAAGAATATAGCCTCTCTGAGAAAAATAAAATATAACATCCTGTACAATTTTAAAATAAAAATATATGTGTATATATATATATATATATATATATATATATAATTTGAATTATAATATAATAATAATTAAATAAATTACAACTCATTGAATGGAGAAAATTTTTGAGGATCGATCAATCGAATTAATCCTACGAACTTTTTAGACCTATCCATTCATTATTCCATGAGTAATCATCGTAGGACGTTCCAAAATAGGATAGGGTCTATTTTACGCTTAATAGGACTGCCACTTACATAATTATTCATGGTTAGTCTGCCACTTAGATTGGTTTAAACTACGTTTTACGTAATATCATGCGAGAGGAAGTGAAAGAGCAAAGTGTTAAAGGTGGGAGGGCAGGGAGGGAAGGGGGGTGAAACGTTTCACGGCATTTACATTTCACACCGATACGATCCTTAGCCTAAGATAACAAGTAACTTTTAACTTTTCTTTTCTCTTTTTTCTTTATATATATATATATATATATGTATCGAGAAGATCATTTCGTTTCGATCGAAATACTCATATTTCTAGGAATTTGCGGTTAGATACAAGCAGCGATAACATTTTATTCAAGTCAGATTAAAGTCTACTTTTATTCTAACGACGTTTCTAATCCCGTGGAACGAAGTAAATTTGTTCTCGTTTCTTTTTTTTCTTTTTCTTATTATCATTCCGTTCGTTTCACATTATTTTCGCTCAAGTTGAAAACATGTGTGACTAATTATTTGTCATTCGTCTACTAGAAATAATGTCAAAGCAAAGAGAGAGAGAGAGAGAGAGAGAGAGAGAGAGAGAGAGAGAGGGAGAGAGAGAGAAAGAGAATTGTTATATTAATGTACATAAAGATAAAAGAATTAAATCATCTATATTTTTGATCTTCTACATACATCGCTAATTCGTAAAGAAGATACACTTTTTATAATTAATATTATATAATTATTGGAATATCGATTTAATAACGAATTAAATAATAATTTTGTGTTGAAATATAATGAGTTCGAATCAATGTGCATTAAATTTAATGCTCTTTATGATGTCTAACGATTAGTTCAATTATCTCTTAGTTTAGTCGAGCTCATTAGTAATACTTTATTCGTTTAAGCGTATCGCGTTACTACTATCAATTAGAATGTTTTACATAGCGAAAGATCGCGATCAACGGGATAATTAACACGTGTCGCCTTCGATTCACATGGCATGACACACGAGAAGATAAATAAGTACAAAGTGAAAAATGTGTTGGGAAAGATCGGATCATTGTAAATGCATACCAAAGTCAGCAGTTAATAATAGATAAACTCGTGCCTTTACGCAGTAACGTCAAACATATTTATTTCTAATTTTTTTTTTTCTTGAAATAAAATGAAATAAATGACTTCCTTGATATCGATTAACTTGCTACGAGATCGACAAATGAAAATTATTCCTATATAATAAACTCTTTCATTATCTAATACAGTATTATTGTTGAATATGTTAATTTAATCGTAAGAGATTTTAATCTCATTAATAAATAAAATATAAAGAAAATGTTTTACAATATTCGTTTTCCTTCGAATATGATAAATGTTAAAAAAAGTCAAGGAAAGAAGAATAAGAAAAAAGAAAAAAAGAAAAGGAGAAAAAAAAAGGAAAAGAAAAAATAAAAACAAGATATTCAACATTGATTTATATTTTCATTAGCGATCATCCACGAAAGAGCTATATATTTTCTGACGAAGTGAAATCAGTGGGATCGACAACTTTCTGTCTTTATATTAGCGCTAGGGTATCGTGAATCGTCGTCGTTGTCGTTGTCGTTGTCGTTGTCGACGAGGAAGAGGAGGATGTCGTCGAGAAGAGAGATCTACGTACATACATAGATCGCGGTGCTACCGCATGCAATGAGCTGCCAAGAATCTTTTACCGTAACAAACTAGTTCTTCTGGTCCCAGTTATACGATATCTTCAGTTAATGCTGAATACTTTTCACCGAGAGTGGCTAACGCCTCGGAGAGTTGGTGGCTTTTGTGCGGCGAAAATAAAGAGAGAAAGAAAAACACCGCAGAGTTTCATTTTTACGAGATACGAGTCAATAATAACGTATCTCAATCGATTTTACGCTTATACACGTATTGGAATAAATTAATATATAAGATATATATATATATATATAATAGAATATTATTAAAAAATATATAATAGAAAAAACAAATATAATTTTTTGATAAAAAATTTGTCATCTGTATCATTGATTTTGTCATCTGTATCTTAACGTTCTATCGTTTTAATCATTATTTTTATAAATTTCTTTTTGATCCTTATGTTTCAAATAAAATATCGATGTATCGTTATTAATT
Source organism: Vespa crabro (assembly GCF_910589235.1). Classification (NCBI taxonomy): domain Eukaryota; kingdom Metazoa; phylum Arthropoda; class Insecta; order Hymenoptera; family Vespidae; genus Vespa; species Vespa crabro. The sequence continues at coordinate 4,700,004 of NC_060963.1, forward strand.
GTCACTTTATATTTATATTATATACGTACGATATATGCGAGATTTATTTATAATGTATACGTTGAATGATATCAAAGATTTACAAAGACTTAATTTTACGATATCATCTATATCAGAACTTTGTCCTCTTTTCTCTTCAATTTATTAAAGTCCCTTTAAGATCGTTCTAGATCCAACGATTTTGCTAAATTCCTTTAGACGTCTTTTTCCATTTATACGGACAATTGTTTCCGTTTTTACGCTAAGACCCGCTGCCGTCGCACCCCCGTCGCCCCTCCCTTCCCTTACCAATCCTTCTCACTAAATCCATATTACGTTTGTCTCGAATTACCGATCGCGTTTAAGATCTCGTTGTTCTCTTTGGTAAAGTGGGAAACGCGTGGGAAGACAATGGAGACGCGGAGTGCACCGCTTTATCGGCCCCTCCCGCTTCACTTTTGGTGCAAAAAAAAAAGTGAATTGTCGAGCAAGTAGAATTCAACGAAGCGCTGTAACGTAACACCGCGATAACCCAATTAGAAGTTATCAGAGTTTGGAACGCGCAATTCGCTAAGTCAAGAAAAACACGGTAAAGAAAGAACGAATAGCGAATTTGCTTCCGAATTCTTCGAACGATTTTAAGATAAATATAAAGAGCAATCAAGAGTTTGCTTTTTTGCAAGAAAAAAAAATATATACATACATATATATATATATATATATAAAAAGAAAAATTGAAGAAACGTTTAATCATCGATTTACGATCGAAATTTAGCTTAATTAAATACAAATTATAATATTAAAAGATATCATTAAAATGACTCGGTCGATTATCTCATTTAATATAATTATCATTTCGAAAGGTTTACATTGTGAAGACGTTTAAAAGAAAAAGAAAAAAAAAAGAGAGAGAAAAAGAAAAAATCAATGATATATTATAATAGATGCAAACGACACGTGGTAGACATCCTATGTAAGACAAATTAAGAGTCACGACTACGTGTTACGTCATTCAACTTTTTCATCAAAGCGATTTTCATTACCCTCCAGGGTAAATCCATCTACATTAGCCAAAAATATAAAGGCTACAAGACAGTCTCGACAAAGATCTGCTTTAGTAATTAAGTGCCTCGCGTAATAGTCATTAAGAATTCTCTTAAAATATGATGAATCACAAACTTATCTTAAAACATTAAACGAGGCCTAGGCCCTCGACGTTCTTATTATAGATAGAAAAAAAAAACACTTCATCTTAAGTCTATATATATATATATATATATATATATATATATATATATATATATATATATATATATAAATATAATCATTACTTCTTTTTCATATTTAATTTTAAAAATGAATCTTAATTCGTCATTGATGAAAGAGGATTCTATCGTATAAGATAAAATCGATAATATAGGCTCGCATTTCGAGCTTTTCGACTATAACAAATATGACAAGTCATAATTCATTAATTCGAACGATTCGAGGATGGGATTCGAATAATTTCAAGTAACCAAAGGTGAAGGATGGATTCGAAGAAGAATTAAGAGGATGAATAGGAAGAAAATATTATACTCACCCAGTCGGTGGTACGCTTTGCAATGTATTATCCAACTCCTGCGTAGGACTAGGCGTGTTATAACGTTGTCCCGTCGCATTACATTCTTCGATGACTCGACTCGTAAGAAGGACCGAAGCTACGATCAACAACCACGAGGGTCCATTCCTTTGATGTTTCCTTTCACGTCGGAGTAACATTGTTCGCAAATTCTTCTTCTCCTATCAACGATTCCTCTCCTTCCTTCTTTCTTACCTTCCTTCCTTCCTATCTTCCTTTCTATCTTCTTTCCTATCTTTCTTCCTTTCTTTTTTTCCTCTTCTCTCTTTTTGTTCTTTCTTCTTCTTCTTCTTCTTCTTCTTCTTTATGTATTTTATTTTTCTCTTTCTTCCTTCACTTTCTTTTTACACTCTTTCAATTCTCCCAAGGAAAAGTTTCGTATCGTTTAGGCTTACGATAGATCGTAGACGAGAATACATTTATTAATACTCATGTTCGATGTCCTTTTCAATGATCAAGCGTCGTCGTTCGATAGTCCTTCGACAGGCAGACATTTATTATTAAAATGATTATCATCGTCCCTTTCTCTGGCACTTAATCACGAAGAACGGTCCCATCATCGTTATGTCCTTTTTTCTTTTCCTTTTTTTCCTTCTCCGAAGGATATCAAACGCGAACAGGTGTACAGCTGAATCACTCTACTAGAAATTCAATTCAAAGGACACACTCGTTGTTTTAATTTTATCGTCACTATGCGAATTCCGTCGCTGCTTCGAATCTGTGAAAGACTAAGAGAGAGAGAGAGAGAGAGAGAGAGAGAGAGAGAGAGAGAGAGAGAGAGAGAGAGAGAGAGAGAGAGAGAAAGAGAAGAGGGAGAAAGAGAAAAAGAAAGAGATAAGAGACGAGGACGTTCCGGAAGCACCAAATTAGTACGATGAGATAGGCGGAATTATCTTCTGATATTAATATCCAACACGCGAAGCTCGTTGCCCATCCTTTTGTCAGAGAAGAAAAACAGAAGGAGTTTTGCGAAATTAATTCGATATATCGTTCTTTCTTCTTTTCTCTTCTCTCTTTTCATGTTCTAATATATTTCTAAAGAAAATGATGGGCAGATGGGAAGAGAGAGAGAGAGAGAGAGAGAGAAAGAAAAGATGAAGTTCGAGACACAGAATTAAAACGGCACGATGACGTTCTTCGCAAATTCACGAACGTGGCTTTCTCTCGTTATCATAACGTAAAAGCAGGACTGGTCGAACACTGTCATTAAAGTGCCATAAAACTTGTATATATATATATATATATATATATATATATATATATATGTATATATATATATAATGAAAAAGGGAGAGAGAAAGAGAAAGAAAGATAACAAATAAAAAGGAAAAGAAATCGATTCGAGACAAATTTCTTCGGTTCAGTTCTCTACGAGTACTTTTCGTGAAAAATGAGTTAGAAGATAAGCGAGTAGGTGTTGGGAGATTATTAATCTGTAGAATAATAAGAGAAAGAGAGAAAAATAGAAAGACAGAGAAAGAAGGAAAAAATGATCGATAACTTCCGCTAGGAGCGAGCGATATGAGACAACGAGCGACGTGAGCGTCGTGTTTCGAGAAAAAGAAAAAAGAAGAAAGAAAAAGAAGGAAAATAGAAAAAAAAAAAACGTTCCGTCTATATTTAATATCCCTTTTCTTTCCTGAAGGATGACATATCTTTCTTTATTATCATTGATACCTTGATCGTAGAGCACCGTAATTAATTTCACAGGATCACAAATAAAAAGAAAAAAAAAATAATATCTTCGGTCTTGTTCGACAACAAACTCTAATTCACTATAATATCAACTTCATATTTCCCAACTTAAACGTGGCTAAACCTTCTATAATAATATATCTTTTATACCTCTATATATTTTTCAAAAACGAGAGAAAGAAGGAAAGAAAGGAAAAATAAAAAGAAGAAGAAGAAGAAAAAGAAGAAGAAGAGGAAGACAAAAAACGAAGGAGAACGAAAGTAAAGAACAAAATGTAAAAAAAGCGTGTGTGCATGCGCGTGTATGCGTTTGTGTGATGATTGAGCTGGCGAGGAATGGGCGAGAAAAAGCAGGAGAAAAAGAAAAAAAAGGGGGGAGGGGAGAAAAAAAAAAGCGAAAGAAAACTTTTAACATAAGACTAAAAATCGATTCGATCGTTATTGGATCGACGATGGATGATGATACGAAATCGGAAAAGATTTTTTTCTCAAACGTGACGAAAAACGCGCGCGTTTCTTCTCTCGATCGCGCGTGCGAGAGAGAAAGAAAGACAGTGAGAGAGAAAAAGAGACAGAGAGAAAGAGAGACAGACAGAAAGAGAGAGAGAGAGAGAGAGAGAAAGAGAAAGAGAAAGAGAAAGAGAGAGAGAGGGAGGGAGGGAGGGAGAGAGAGAGAGAGAGAAAAAGAGAGAAAAAGAAATAGAGAGGAGAGAAAGAGACAGATAGATAGATCGAAGAGACAGAAGGACGAAAAGAGATGCGCCGACGGGACTCGGCGCGAGACTGGAGCAGCAAATCGCCGTAGACAAGATACTCCGAGAGAGGGCTCATCCAGAGAGAAGTCTCTCCAGCATCTTTCCCTCTCTCTCTTTCTCTCGCTCTTACGCTCACTTTTATTCTCTTTATCACGCTCACACGTATACTACTTCTTTCCCTTTCCATCTTATTCTCTCTCTCTCTCTCTCTCTCTAATTTTCCCCTTCCTTCGAACGAAGACGATGCTCTCAACCCTTCTTCTACCATCTTCTTGTCAACGTTCGGGATGCATGTATCAACATCTCTTTCTATCGTTCTTTCTATAGCTCTCTCTCTCTCTCTCTCTCTCTCTCTCTCTTTTTCTGTCTCTGTCTCTTTGTCTTTCTTTTAGCATACTTGAACGCAGCCTAATACGAATTATAAACGGGCACGCGTACGTATTCGCACGATAAGGAAAGAAAAAGAAAAAGAAAAAGAAAAAGAAAGAAAGATAGAAAAGAAAACTAAAAAAGAAAAAAGAAAAATGAACGATATTGATGCTGTCTAAAACATCAATCTAAACTGATTAATGTGAAGATAAATGTTATGCAATAAAAAGGCGTACATTGCTTCTCGATCTTCTTCTTATTTAAATAAGAAATATAGGTCAAATAGATGTTTAGAAACGAGACTTTCTTATCTTGGGCCATGGTCATCTTGAGAATACTTTTTTGTCATAATTCCCTATACATGAACGAATCGTATTACAAACGCGAAAAACAAACGTCAGTCTGATAAATAAACAATTGTACACACTCGGTTCGTTGTTCTTTCGTTAAATATCAAAAGCCCAGAGTCGTCTTATCGTGATAGTAATATTTTATACGATAACATTAAAGTTTTATAATAGAGATCGTTCTACATTAGAATATTAGAAGAAGAATTATAGTAATGTAGGTACGGAAAGTAGGCCGAAGAATACTTTCGCAATATTCTTTATCAAAACGTCGAAGTTTTGATTAAGAAATACTAGTGACATTGACCTTTTGGTTCTGGACCAATAAATCCGTCCGAGAGAAGGCTGAATTGAATTAACATATTAAAATAAAGATTTCATAGAGTATTGCCATTTAAATAGAAATTATTTTACAATCCGTCGATTTACTTTGTAATATTATAATTAATTGAAGATGGAAAAAGAGAGAAAAAAAATAAAAAAAAAAAAAAAAAACAGAGGAACAAAAAAGACCAAAAAAAGAAAGAAGGGATAAGGAGGAAGAAAATATTATGATCTAATAAATCAAATCGTAATCGAATGCAAAATAAAATAATAATAATCCTTTCTCGCATTATGAATAAAACTATTCACCGAGTAGACGACGATCGTAAATAAAGAATAAAATAAAATAAAGTAAACAAAAAAAAAAAAAAAAGAAAAAGAAAAAGAAACAAAAGGAGAAAAAAGAAAAAGGAAAAAAACAAGAACCATCCGATATAATGAATCAACAAAGAGAGAATCTAGTCTATGCGGGAGAGAATGTCGTCGAAGTGACGAATTGAATCGCGTGCTTGGTATGAATGCGAGAGAAAGAAAGAATATGATGATGATGCGATGCTTGTTAATTAGGGCACATAAAGGCGTATATATCTTTAGAGCGGAACAGCCTTTGATACGGGATGATATCGTACGATAGATGTCAAATAGATAAAGGCACGACGAGTCTCGCTATAATTTCAACGTTATTGTCTCTTATATCGCAAATAAAGATACATAGATATCTATTTCAACGTACTCTCAACGATAATTTCCATCTCGATACGTTGCCTTGTTTATCAAAGAAAAGCCAATTGGATGTTACAGAAGAGGATTCAATTCGTTAGGTTCGTTAGGTGGATTCCTGCTGGTAAACGAGCCATGCAAAATGTACGTGCTTCTATTGTACATAATTTCTTCTCTCTCTCTCTCTCTCTCTCTCTCTCTCTCTCTCTCTCTCTTTCTCTCTTTCTCTCTTTCTTTCTCTCGGTAAATTCTTCTTTCAATGGTTGCAACAACACTTCCTCGTTCAAAAAGAAGACGACGAAGAGTAACGAACTCCTGGGGGGTCCGAGAACGGTGTCGGATGGCGGTAGAGATAATGTTTCACGATGAAAGACACGATGAGAAGATACGATCGAGGAATACGGTCGAGCGTTAAGCAGCTCCATAGAAAACAGACTCCGAAATCTACACTTCAAAAAAAGTTCCTTCGTAGAAGAAGAGATACGACATTACGTTTTATTTCCTAACGTCTTCATTCAAATGACTTTTTGTTGTAGAAAGTACAAGATGGTTGGAAAAAAAAAAGAAAAAGAGAGAGAGAGAGAGAGAGAGAGAGAAAATATCAAATATTTCTTTCTTTTTCTTTTTTTTTTTTTTTTTTTTTTTTTTTTTTTTTTTTTTTAACTAATAATTAAACGACCATGCAATGCTTATTTCGTATGCGTGTGTGTATATAATTTGTTACGTCGTTGCCAAGGCATACGTGAGAATAACTCTTTCTTTCACTGTGATAGAAAAGACAGAAAGAGAAAGAGGAAGAGAAAAAGATGATGGACTAACTGCTAACAAACACGAAGGACAATGATTACCGGCTCGGCGGGTGCTCTCACACTGACACGCGACTTCTGATCCTTCACGCACGATCCAACACCGTGTCTACAACAGCTACTGCACCTGCAATCAAGAAACATACGCAAACGTGCTCGGCTCGGGATCGGAGACGTACAGTATGCTCGGTTAACGACTTTCTATGAGACTTTTTTTTTTTTCTCAAGACGACCAATAGAAATTAGATGTTTATGGAATTGCAATATTTTCTTTTTCTATTTTCTTCGCTGTTTCTTTTTTTTTTTTTTTTCTTCTTTATTATTATTCTATTCTACGACGTTGATATTGCGATATTATAAATGACATTTTAAATCAATCAAAACGTTCGACGAATATCTTTATTAATTATCTTCGATCGATTCGCGGCGCTGTTTTGTACATAATTGAAAATAAAAAAATTGAAAGGAGAAAGAAAGATAGAAATAGAAAAATCAGAAAAATAAATAGTCATTCGATTGTCGATAATATTATTATATTTACGATCATTCCTCATTAAAGACGATAACGATAATCTCTGAATAATAATAATAATCTGATAAGTTCAACAACTTGCACTGTACCTTAAGGTACACCTCTAGGTTTATTATGAATCCTTTTTGCTTACTCGTCGCCTTTCTCGTAATTTTGTAATAATCGTTGGTAGGACGACATGGTAGGAAAGAGAGACTGGTCTGGTGTATGAAAAATCGGCATAACGATAATCATGCTTTTTTTTTTTGAAGAGAGAGACCGTCGGGAGTGGCATCATTAAAAGGTATATCGCGCACCGTCATCAACAACGCAATATATGTATGTAAGCCTGTATTCTTGCCATGGAGCATGATCTACGTAAGTAGAGAAACTTTTACGGAAAAGCATCAGCCTATCCTTGACCGGGGGGGGGGGAGGGGGATGGGGGGAATCAAGATAATTCTAATCAAAAATATACGAAGAAGAAAAGAATTCGCGCATTCTGATAATCATTCTAATTAATTGTCGAACGATTCTAAAGGCAAAATAATTTCTTTGAGATCGCTTAATATATCGTTAAATATCTATTTACAAGGATATTCATTTATTATTATTATTATTATTGTTGTTGTTGTTGTTGTTGTTGTCATTGTTGTTACTCTTTTTTATGTTCTTGCGCTTTTCTTCCCTCCTTTCTTTCCTTTTTTAGGCGTGTCGATAGATTTAATGCTAGATATATAAGCCTGACGTATCTCATAAGCTTCCTCAAGCTGAACTTTCCTTTGAGAGAAATTCTCTTCGTGAGAGTTCCATAATTTTGTATATTTTCTCACTTGCTCAAACGACCAATTTTCCAATCGCTGAAGAAAATTATCATAATCCAGAAAGAAATTGGAAATATCGGCATATAGTTGTTCATTTAAAATCTTTCTTTCCGAATTAGTTCTAATTCGAGATATCTCCAGTTTTTCTTCCGACTTTTCGTATTTACTCAAATCTAATACCGGTAAATCGAAGCTACGAGATCGTGGATATTTCAAAAACCTAATAACAATTTTCTCTGTTAACGACGATCGATCACAAATTTTCGATTCTCGAATTTGTCGTCTTCCCATACGTTTGTTCATTTCAGTAGATATTTCTTTCTCTAAGTTAGTTAAAGAAATAGAATGTAAACTGTAAGTGTCCAAAAAAATTTCTCTGAGTTCTTTACCACGTTGAAGTCGTTCAGGATTATCCTTCGACCATGATTCTTTCAAGGATATTATCTCCTGTTCTCTTCTTCTATCTTGAATAATCTATTTAATATAAAGATGAATTTTAACGATTAGAAAAAAATATCTCTTATAATAAAATCACCTCTATGCCACTATTAACATCGATGATGGTTTGAAATTTCCAAAAAGGCGAATCCAAGTGTTGATCGATCTGCTGCTTTGAATTACGTTTCATTCTTATCATATCGGATTTTTGTATTTTAATACTCGAAGATTTTGTTCGAACTGGAACATTTCTTTTTTTTGTCTTTGCCTCTAATACCTTGAAAATATATTAATTATATAATCTTTTTATATAATTCTACATCATTAATAATTGATTTCTATATATACTTACCACTGACCATTCAGCATCAGTTAATGGCCAACTATCATCAAGGACGAATGCCTCGATATAATAAGTAGTACGTGAATTTTCTATGTTTATGTTTTCTTGTTCTAATCTCAAATATATAACCGGGACACATAGAACAAATCCACCCTCGATTTCTAATAAAACATTATCTTTCTCATCGATGATTCTTAATTTCATTTGGGCCAATTTGTAAGAGGTCGTCAATTTAAACGACAATAAACTGTCACGAATGATATTGACGATCCATTTGGAAATTAAATTCATCGAATTAGGTATATAAGTGTTAAATGTTTCTTCAATGATTAAAACGGGTATCTTTGTGTCCAAAGAAATGGGTTCCTTGTCAGCTAATTGATAAAACATTGGTTTTCCCTTAATTGTAACAAAATGAAGTATCCATTCCGTGTCTTCTGATCTTTGATTATCGCACCAGCCATAAGCGAAGAGCGTGTAACCGACTGTCGTATACGGATAATTAGATGGAGCAACGTTGTTAATGAGTCTCCATATTTCTCGACCGGTTTCGTTATTGAATAATCTCAAATTGTAACTCGGTAAGTTTGTAAAAAGTTGTATCGTGCCAAAGATCGTTTCGTTTTCTTGAGCATTCACGATTAGTCTCGTTATTGGAATCCATTGATCTGGTTTAACGTTCAACAAAGTGCCTTTGCATTCTTGGATCTGGAACAAAGTATGATATAATAAAAACGTATGTTTTTTTTTTTTTCTACGTACATCCATTAAAATTACTTGTAATACATATTGAAAGTCCTTGGAACAAGGATAAGCTTCGTTAAATTTGTTATTTTTTTGAATGACCTTTCTCAACAAAGTTGACGCTAATGACTCGTTATTAGAATGATCGAAAAGTTCAACGATCATCAAGAGACTCGTTAAGATCTTTGAGTGATCCTTATGATTGGAATTGTGTCGTTCTTTATAACGTTTAACGATCACCATCTTAAAGAATGCTTGAATGATGGTAGCTGCTTGATTATAATTTATTGATATCATTTCGCCAATCGATTCGTTTGAATCATTTTCTATAAACGATGACGTTTCTTGAATATCATACAAAATCGACGAATTTCTTCTACGTTCGAAATCGATTGTAGGATTTAAAAAAAAGATTCTCAAAGAGAATAAAATTTCAGGATGCTTTTCCAATGGGAATATCTTTTTGATCGAATCCAATAATTCTTCTATGAAATACTCGTGTATTATCTTGAAGAAAGCTCTGTCTTTTTTGTTCGAAACATTTGTTAAATCTGGCATATAACTTTGATAAAATGTTTTCAAACTCGAGAAATAATCTTTACTACCGAAACTCAAAAATGCTTTAGCTATGGAATTGCTAATGTTTTTAACTAAGATATCGATTCTCACTGATTCCGTCCTCATTAATGTATGTATTCTAAGACGATCGCCAACGTAAAAAATTGTGTCAGATAAAATCGATACGAAACAACGTGACTCCGAACGGCAATAAATACGCAAAAGATGTCTTCCTGGTTCTAACTCCAGTACACTCGACTTAGTGCCAGACGTTGAAATGGATATAAGTGCTCTTGATTCGGTCGCCCTAAAGAACCAACTGTGTCTTTCTACAACGAGATTACTCCCATCTTCAGATAATAATCTTATCGATATCGAATCACAAGTCTTTTCTTCGTTCGAGACAAGATTCGAAGATAATCGTTCTTCCATGGTACTAAAATTTATTAACAAGAACTTCTCCTCGATTGAATCGCAAAAGAGATATAACGGCTCGTTTCTCGATGATTTCATGGTTCTAGGCCAGGCATAAGTATTCATAAATTCTATCGAATCATCATGAACCACATCGGACGGTGGACTCTTTTTACTACCTTTCTTGGTATCTTTTTTTTGTTTCTTCGATGGCAATTTTATGTTCTTTTGATCATCCAGCAAAAAGGAATCTGACATTCTTAAAGTATAACCAAAATATTCAGGCTTATAAAAGAGTAGAATGACTTTAACATAAGATGCCATTTTATTGAAATCACACCAAAAACTATTGTCATCGATCGTATCTTCCTTTACATTTTTTTCAGGAGACATTACTTCCTGATTTTTTGTTTCCTTTAAAAATTCATTAACGAAGAAACGTTGATTTTTCCTCGGAAAAATTCCTTCCTTAGATTCTCTCAATGAACTGACAATTTTTAAACAACGTATAGGAACAAAATATTCAAATGGATCGAGCAAACCTCGATCGATCGCCCAATTTATCCATCGATATTTTTTCCATCTTGGTAATGGTTCTTTTATCTATGTAATAGAAAAACATCGATACATTTCTAAGAGCTCTGTTTCTCCTTCTTCCTCCCTCTCTCTCTCTTTCTCTTTCTTTCTCTATTGAAGTAAAAAGTATATCGTAGAGAAATAATTTACGTCTTTAGGATCCAATGGAAGATCACGCGATTGAACGACATGAACCAAATGGCTCCAGCAAGGCGACAAACCGGGCACTGTCTCGGGCTTGACCTCTTTCATATCTTCCAAATCGAGAAACAGCGTGATAGGTCGAGGTTTATCAGGAAGTTGCAACCCTTTAACGCCTCTTCGAATTCTTTTCCCTTTTTTGCTCGACTTTTTTTCCTCTTCTTCATCTAGACAAAAAAAAAGAAAAAGAAAAAATATATAGATATAAGTCTTTAAAGGGTGAATAATCGCATTTGATCATTTTTCAAGTTTTATTTTTATTATTCTTTCTTTTCTTTTCTTTTCTTTCTTTTTTCTTTTTCTTTTTTTTTTTTCAATAAGATCTATCAATCGAAATACCATGCTTCGAGACAATCATTTGTTTATCCTATAAAATTCATTGATGATGACGAAAACAAAACCAACCAAGCGTTACGTTCTCCAAGTTAGTTCCTTCCTGCTTCCATTCGAAGTGTTCCGCATATTTCACTAAGAACTCCCACTTGTCTCGAGGGGAAAGATGAACGACGTTCAAAGACAAACAGATCCATCCTGTCAAAACCAAATGGAATGAGCAGACAAAAAACGTACATTTATATATAAACATATATGTATATATATATATGTGTGTGTGTGTGTGTGTGTGTTCTATAATTTTTTGTTGTACTTTTTCTTTTGTGAAAAAAAAAAAAAAGATGAATATTTTTTATTAAGCTAAAGATTAAATGGAGGCAAACAAACAATTGTTGTTAATAAAATAAAATTATTTGTATACGATTATGTAACATGGATTTTAATTTTATTGAAGAATATTAAGCAAATATAATTATATGATTATTTAATATAAACATTTACGATTTAGAAAAAATGAATTCGAGAACCTTGATTCGTTTTTTATTATTTTTTATATTATTTATTTAAAAATATTAATAACAAATCAAATATTTCTCTTTTTTTCTTACGTACCAGTGAGACAAGAAACCGGATTAAAATCCACAATTTCTCTTTCTTGTGTCCACGTTAACGATGCTATTTTCAATAAAGCTTTTGCCAAAAGTATAGGCCATAATTCAAAATGATTATCTGTGGTCGGTAAAAGAGGATTACCATCTTTATCGACGGGTATGAAATCATCTATCAATATTCGACGCCAGCATCCAAGGAAATAAAGACGTACGATATATTTTCCTAATCAAATATTATATCTATTATAATTTATAAATAATATATTCGATAGATAAAATATTTGCAATTTGCATTTACCATTTGGATTAATAATTGGACGATGAGACGCACCATGACCAGCTTTATTATTCGAATAAACGTGCATCCAACCCTGCCATTTTTCTTCTCGTCCATTCCAAATAAAATTATCCGTTTCTCCGCTCACTTCTAAACCATTTTGCCCGCAGTATTGTAGATTTATCAAGCTCGAAATAAACCATCTGATGAACTAAATTATATTCGTATATGTCATTGAACTCGATTGTAAAAATCCTAATGTTTTAAATTTTTATAAATATTTTTCTTGTCCCATTTTTTTTTCTTTTCTTTCTTTTTTTTTGTTTTTTTGTTTATAAAAAGCTGATAAATTTCAACATACTTCACTGTGCAACAAATGTTTATTCCTTTTTATTAAATCAGGATATTCTTTAGTAATTTTAAAGACAGTTAATGGTTCCTAAAATTAAACGTGCTCGTTTTAAATTCAAATATATTAATGAATATTCAATAATTTAATATACTGTTAAATCCTTTAAATAATTCGAACGAATCCATTCATATGGTTCTAAAGATAATGGCATCGGAGTTGATTCTGTATCGAAAAATAATCCGTCGTCGCCATCTAAATTATTAATAGTATAAATTAATTATGACATTTTATTTTACACCCTAATAAGTTAATAATATATTATAATAATTACTTTGTGGTAAAGACCATTTTTCATTATTTAATTCCGTATCTTTCCATTCTTTCCAAGGTATAATATTATTTTCGTTTAAATAATCCTTAAAATCCGTATCTGTTAACTTTTTTGATCTAACTGAAATGTCCATTTGTGTTTAATTAATTATACATATATATATATATATATATGTATATATATTATAATAATCATGCAATGTATTTATTTTTCGTAATTAAAGACACTTAAATATTCCGAGAACAACGCATTTTTGGAAATAAAAAAGGATTTGAAATAATAGTAATTTGATTTGATATTCGATCCTGTTCGATTTTATTCGATATTATGCGATTCTCATTTAATCCTTTCATTTCCAAATTTTTTTTTATCGAAATACAAGTTAGATAAAAAATTGTTCAAATAGAAGTTATTCGTTTTTTCTGAGGTAAATGCTCGGGGGGAGGGGGGCCGGAGTTAGTAAAATAAAATAATTCAAGAATTTTAGATTTCCATATAAAAAAAAAAAATAAAATTTGTTCAAAAACATTCACCAAATCAAAAATATTGTTTATATTCTTTTAAAAAATCTAACAATATTAGTTTCAAATTATCTTCTTAAAAATGTGTTGTTTTTAAAATATTTCAGTGTCTCAATTTAAAAAACTTAATCTATATTTAAACAAACACATATATACATATACATATATATATATACATATATATATATAACTTCGCATTTGAAAAATGTATATCTTTATTATTCATTCAATTTGTTATACACGTCTATATTTGTAAGACAATGGAATGTATGTATATATCTACACTGTAGAATGAGAAATTTGAATTTTGTTATTAAAGAAAATCTATAAAAAAATTCTACATTAACGTAATCGTAGAATTGTTAGTACCTAATATTTATTATCGCAATTTCATTTGCGATAATAAGAATAAAGATTGATTAGCAAAATAATAAGAATTATTACAAGAGTAATAAAAAATTTTACAAAAAATAATTATTATTATATTAATATTAATATTATTATTATTACTATTATTATTATTATTATTATTATTATTATTATTATTATTATTATACCAATATTATTCGCTTATTCTACTAGCTTAATGATTGTTAATTATTGTTAACTGAACTAAATAGGGATATTAATGATCAAATGATCATCTTCTTAACGAAAACTACTATATAATAGCTATCATTAAGTAGCAATGTTTCCCTGTCATTGAATCACCATTATATCAAATTAAGTTTACATATATGCGAAATATATGTTTTAAATTACAATCTATCTTGCCATTTGTATATAAAGAGTTCTTTAAAGTCTTAAAGCTATACATGTGTATATAGATATATAGTAACAGTTAATTCATAATAAACATTCTAAGCAATTCATTGCTCAAATTAGAGTAAAACTTTTCTATATGAAATGTATTTGTTACTTTGTCTCTCTTTCTCTCGCACAAATTTTAACTTGTAAATGTATACGATTATTTAACTATGAAAATAATAATTATTAGATTATTTCAATCTTATAGAATTATTCTAAACAGAGTTTTACCAAAATATATATATATATATATGTGTGTGTGTATGTACCTTTAAACGATACATGATACATTCAATTTGACATATTCGGAATAATCTTTGTTCGATTAATAGCATCTTTGTAACAACAGAGGACTACATACTGTAGCAGTAAAAGCGTTTTAATAATTATATGGAGAAAAATGTATAATGTCTGAATAACAGGATTTTGTTATGTCCTACAACACGTTTAGATATACATTTAAGCGCGATCAAACATTATAACACTTAAGTTATTTTATAAAACGCTTGAACCGTATGAAAATTTCAAGCGTTAAAAAATCGATTAGGGCCATAAAACGATAGATCTCTTTAATGAATTATTATCTAATATGTATATCCATGTAAATCATGCAGTCAAACGTAATGTAAGCTTGATAAAAAAATATTAATTATCTTCCTTGATCAGGATTTTGTCCTATTTGGAATTCCTGATGTAGTCTTTTTATTCATACGTGTCTGTGTGTAAAATTAATTTCCCTTTTTTTTTCTTTTTTTTTCTTTTTTTTTTTTTTTACCAAAAAATGCATTTCTATTATACTTTAATAGCAAGAACCAGCTTGCTCTATAGCAGCAAGGCAAAATAATTTGAAAAATGCATTAGGTCGAAATGTACAATGATTTTCAATATTTTATCAATTCTGGTCAATTACAAAAATCCAATTCATTTCGATAAATTTGAAAACAAATGATTTTTGTTTTGTTTTTCAATGTATCGACAAATCTTTTACGAGCTTATTTTAATGATGGTGCCTTAATTGTTATTCCATTTACTTTATCTTACTTTTTTCACATTATTTTGGCACAAATTTTATTAATGTTATTTCTTATAATTCGAATAAAATTACGAATTATTTCTTTTAAAGAAATAAAATATTCTTAAGCATTCGAGTTCGAAGTGAACGTGTAAAAAAAAAAATTCACGAGTCCAACTATTCAAGACTCTATTTGTGTATATTATTTAAATACTTTAAGTATATCTATCTCATACTCAAAAGATTCAACATCCTTTGGCATAGATACAATTTTCTAAATGTATTGTTTGCTCAACTAATCATCTGTGCTCCAGTATTGGCAGTGCTTGAGAAATTTTAGGCATTTTTTAAAAGCAATACCTTAACACATGATTCCTAGTTTCTAATATAATTAATTGTGTTAGATTGCTAGATTTAAGAATATGCAATATATATATATATATATATATATATATATATATATATATATATATATGCATTAGATATTATGTAAACAACTCCAAATTATTCCTAGAAATAATTCAAATTTGTTGTTGTATTAAATTTGGCACCATATATGTTAAGCTCTCTGGCGTATAGAAATGATAAAACATAATATGTATATAAATGTAAGTAAAATTATTGCATATTTATATATGATAAAATTGATACGATGAATAAAGGGCCTGGTATCAGTGGACGGTGTATTAAATCTCGTCATTTTCAAATCAAACAAGATCTAAGAAACAATTTGTATGGAGAGAGAGAAAAAAAAAGAAAAGAAAGGACTAAGAAAATATTGAATATAATATATAAATCAAAATAAACCTCCATATATATTAGAGATCTAATTTCTCTTGTATAGCAAAAACTTTGAATGAAGTTAGGAGAAATTATAGTGTCATAACTCGGCATTACTCCTTAAAATCGTCAATTCCTATTATTACAAAATTTCCGTATGCTTTTAACATATTTTTCCAGGTCCGGATGCGCGTTGATCTTCCATGCGTCCAGCTTGAAGTCTTTGGATCAAAGCAAATAAATCTTCTTCTGGTACTGTAGAACCAGAATGAGTATTTCCATTAGATCTTGGATTTCTCTCTTCTTCCGCATCTTGTAACGAAGAAGCAGCTGGTAATGGACTACGTTGATCTTCTAAACGTGAACCCTAATATTATTGTAAAATTAATTGAAAAAAATATATATTTATCAGTTAAACAAATTGTCAAAAGTCAAATGTTAAAGTTTCAATTTGTATCTTAAAAATCAGAGTTCACAAATAAATTTTAATTGATATAACATACCTGACATCTTACAAGCATTTCAATAAACGAATCATCAGCATCAGCATGTGCTTGAGCAGATGATTTAGCTTGATCGTTTCCATTAGTATTTAAACCTGGCAAAAAGGGTAAAGTAACACGTTGTTCGTCCATTCTTTTACTTTGCATTCCAGCAATTAATTCCATCAAATCTTCTCCGTCTCTGAACGCGCAATAAAAGAAAAAAAAATGTATATATATATACATGTATATATAACAAGTAAAAAAAGAATATTTAATAAGATTTAATATGCGTATTGAAATTATTCATACTTGTCATTTTCAGGGGAAATACTTCTAACTTTTGCGTTACGATTTACATGAAGAGCGCAACGTTGATCGTCCATCCTACCAGATTGAAAACGAGATAAAAGATCAAAGAAATTATCTTCTTCTTTTTGCATTAATTGTGCAGTAGCACTACTGGCAACATCTGGCAATGGTTCTATTGGCTCCTTTTGTTTTCCATCGGGCGTAAGCTAAAAAAAAAAAGGTACTCTACATAAATTTTCCTTCCCATTCATATACATTAAATTAACACTGTCATAATAAATGTATTCTAATTTTCTAATTAATTTTTTATTTAATAATTTCAACCTTAATGAGATCTAAATTATCCATGCTCTGACGACGAAGTCTATATCTGCCAGGAGAAGAATTATTGTAATTTGATGCTGCATTTATAGTAAGTTTATGCATTTGATTTTCTTTATTATGTTCTTGTCCTTTTCCTAAGCCCAAAATTTTTTGTAGATCATCAACATTCATTTGTGCAGTAGCCTGACCCATTGGATCCTCTAATTCTTTCGAAATACTCAAATGTAAATTAGCATAATGAAGTGCTTTTTCATGATTGCCCATAGCAGCATAAGCATTGCCTAATGACCAACATGCACGTCCTTCGCCTACACGATCCTTTAATTGTTGAGCAATTCCAAGGTGCCATAAATGATATTCTATAGCAGCTGGATAATCACGAAGAAGCGTATACGTATTACCTAAAGAATAGCAAGCCTGTGCTTCTACTTCCCTATCACCTAACTCTTGTGCAAGAACCAAAGTTCTCCTATAAGAATTATAGACAATTGTTTTAATTTACATTATACTAACATTACTGATATAATAATATTTTTATTAAATGGAATACGTACTTATAATGCTGAGCAGCCTTTTCAAATTCACCAAGGAATATGTGAGAATTTCCTAAGTTACTGTTTGCCCTTCTTTCTGCTGCTTTGTCACCAAATTCCTTAGCAATTTTTAATCGTTCATTGTGATAATATATAGCCTGTTGAAAATCTCCCAATAGATAGAAAGTATTACCTAGATTGCCACAAGCTCTGCCTTGTGCAGCAGAATCTTCCAATTCTCTCATAAGTTCTAAATTTTCCCTGTATGTCCATCATTTTTTTTTTATATATGTATATATATATATATATGTATATTTATATATATATATATTTTATATATATAGGTTTCAAGAATTTTTTTAATTTAATTTGAATTTATTTGAAATATTCTTACTCATAATATCGTACAGCTTCCTGCAAACACTGTCTGATATCTTCAGAAAATTCTCCAGGATCATGTTGTCCTACTCTTCCTGCTTGTTTTCCTTTTGCATGATATACATTTCCCAAATTATATAAAGCTCTTCCTTCGCTAAGCTATATACATATATATACATATATATATATATATATGTATGTACAATAATTGTATATTCTACTTAATGCTTTAATCATCATCATTACATTGTAAATAATATTTTAGTTCCTACCTTATCACCAATTTCTCTTGATATCTCTAAATGTCTTTTACAACATAACATAGCTTCATCAAATTTTCCCATGACTTTTAATGTATTTCCTAAATTACCGCTTGACTTTGCCTCTCCTAATTTATCTCCCATATTTCTTGCAAGTGTTAGGTCCAATTTATGATATTGCATTGCCTTTACATAATCTCCAAGATAAAAGTACGCATTGCCTAACTGGCTATAAATTGCACTCAATATTCTTAGGTCATCCGTTCCTGCTTGAATAGCAGCTTGAAAAAATGCAACACCTGATTTGCAGTCTCCTGCCTTACAGAGACGTTCTCCTTCGAGTGCCAACTCAAGGCACATATTCCACCTTTCATTGTTCTAATAAATAATAATCAATAATTAAACGTTAATCTATATAAACTTAAACGCTAGTTAATAACCTATATAACGTTTATATGATTATATGCTAGTAATGTATAAGATATTAGATTAGATTAATTAGATTAATTTAAATTAAATATGGACATGATTGATCATCTCTCATAAACTTTAATTCAAATGATAATTACATTCGATGTTATAATAAAATTAAAAAGGTTATGTACGACAAAACTGAAAGATCCTTTATAATAATTTATATATGATAATTTAATTATAAAAATGTGACTGAAGGAGTTTATTAAACATGAGTCATAGTATGAATAATCCTCTTAATAAAAACATTTTACTTACTTGTCCTTCCGATGATAAATTTTCGGCACTAGCACTGAGCGACATCGCGTCCCTATTCCGTCTGATATTCTTAAATAATATTCTTGTAAATAATTATTCCCTATTATTTTGAACGGGCAACAAATAAGGTGGGTCTTATATATGTATATATATATATATATATATACATATATATATATATATATATATATATAGTATGGCACGTTTTTATAAATACTATTGTCGTAACTCACAACTTTCAATATGTATCATGATTGTTATACCGATGATTTAATTATCAATCCATTTCTATTAATTTAATTACATCACTTTTTATTACTTGTATACATAGGAAGTTCTACAACCTCTCCCCTTTCAGAATGCAACTCAAAGAAACTTATCTATAGTGAAGTGAGCGTCTAACGTCAGTGGTTCTCAAATGAAAAAGCTTGCAACGTTTCAATTGTAAATGTTACTACGCAATTTTGTCATGTCATACAAATCTTCTTATTTAATATTACTTTAATATAAAAAATAAATTATAAATCAAATTATCGATATAATTATACAAATCATGTTATATTATTTTATATTATACTCTTGAAGAAAAAAAAAAAATAAACATCGAATGAAAATAATTTGCAACGAAGAATGAAAGTTTGAGTACCACTAACATCTGAACAAATGGCGCTTAGTTTAATCATTCTATACGACATATGCGCCAATGAAAAAAAAAAAGAAGAAACACACACACATATACATTGTTATTGAGCGCATTAGAAAGAGATAGAAATATTTCAAAATAACCTATTTTTTCGATCACTACTTTTGCAAAAGTTTATAAAAATATATCTCTCACGTATTTATAATAAAACATTAAACCTTCAACATAGAAATATTTTATTCTTTATTCTTCGCATTTTAATATTTTCACGAAAAATTTATTGTATATTGTAACAAGTATGAAAATGAGTTTTCATTTGACGACTAAAATACATCAAGACGATATTTTCGTTAATACTCGTCGTTGATTCGTCATTCGATTTACCAATCAGAAAAGCTTTTTAATATAGGTTAAGAATGTTCATATATTGTCACATAGAAATATGTGCATTAGGATATATATATATATATGTATCTATCTTTTGTGACTCGATCTAGTATTGACGGGAAAGCTAGTGTGGAATAGAGTTAGAATGTGTTATCACAAGGTGTTACCCACTATCTTATAAATTCTATAATGGTGTTATGAATTGGCATTTATGTGTTATGTTCCAAAGAAAATTCGTAGTAAAGTGGAATAGAAAACGAAATTCCTCTTGAAGATTTACTGCGGATCTTTCGAGCTGAAATGCAACCTCTCTACTGAATATTTTTCACCCTACTGGCCATTTCTTGTCGTAAGCTATACAAATTAAATATTAATTTCAACATTTTCGTAATATTATCACACATTTTATCGTACGGAAGAATTTTTGAGATAGATAATGAGCGACAATAAGAAGGTAGGTGAAAATTCCAGTAGTGAGGTTGTTAATCAATTTCGAAGCTGTAGGGATGTGAGCGATATTGTACCACTATACACACCACGTGCGCTTTATCTAAAACCACTTGCAAAAGTAAATGTGTCTGTTAATCTTCCCCAACTGAAGACACCAGGTAAAATGTTCAAAGTCAGCAGCACTGTCTTTTTTCTTTTTTTATACTTTTAGCATCTTAAATCTCAAATTTTTATTCCGAATTCTAAGCCACGTAAGTTATTTCACTTTTGTTGATTGACCATTGGACTTAATGGGAACATTTTAAAATGATTTTTTTTATTTTTTTTATTTTTTTTTTTTTTTTTATAAATACATTTTATACAACGTACTACTTTTATAATCATATCTTATGATCAAAGGCATAATGTTTATTTGTTAAGATACAACAACCATAGTATTGTCTTTTATTTGCAAGTTTATTTATATTTAATTCATGAGTTTTTTTGTTTTTTTTCTTCTTCTTCATTACTCGACTAATCAACTTCATATAACTTATTTATCCATGCACAGCTTCGATGATTCTCCTCTCATACACAATCTACATTAATTTACATCGATAAAAAAAAAAAAAAAAGAAAAAAAAAAAAAAAAAGAAAAAAAGGAATCTTCATAAACAGAACTTTCATGCAAATCTATGATTATATGTGGCCTTTTTAGTACAGCAGGTTTTTATAGAAAGTTAACTGCGATATAAACAGGAAAAACTATTTCAACATGGGAGGTAATGGAGAAAATACGTACACTCATACTACCAGACGAGTTTGCATCTTTGAAAGTAGCCAAAAGCACTTTGGAGTTTATCAGACTGGAAGGAGATCTACGAGACAGATGCAGACTCCAGCGTGTATTAGCCAGATTGGATTCTCAACGATTGAATTTGGCTGGATTTCCCAATGTGCTCAAAATTCGAGCAGCAGAAGCAAAGGATGATTTTCCTACTAGACATAGTTGGGATTCATATTTCAGAGATGCGAAGCATATGAATGAATTAAAACCTGGAGAAAGGCCAGATACAATACATATTTCAGGATTACCGGTCAAATGGTTTACAGAAGATGGAGGCAATGTACCTAATGAATCACTTATCAACAAAATTTTCAAGAAATGGGGTCCTCTTAGGCGAGTCGATGTACCTGCTTCTGATCGATACAGGCCAAGGATGCGTCTTGGTACAAATATGCATAAATTTAGCTACGAAGATGGAATTTTCTTCGATGCTTATATACAATATATTGAATATATGGATTTTGTTAGAGCAATGGATGCTTTGCGTGGTATGAAATTACTTAAAAAAGAAGGACAAAATGCACTTACTGCCGTGATAAAGGTTTGAGATTACATTGTATATATCTCGTTGTATCAATGTTCAAATTAATTAATGTAATAAATTTTCTTTGATCGATTCATTCAAGGTTGATTTTGATAAGACAAAACATATGAGCGATAGTTCTGTTGCGCATAGAGAATTTGAAAGGAAACGTCTTATAGCGCAGGATAATTTGGCTGTAGAAAAATTACGTAGAAAGGAAGAAGTAGAAGAGAAACGTAGAGAGGAGCAAAAGTAAGTTGAGATATATCCTTTCTTATATATATATATATATATTCTTATTATATATATATATATATATACCGGAAAGTAATGTCGTTTCTGCATATGTCAATATTTGATTGTGATTAAAAATAAAAACTTGTTAAAAATTTATTCGTTTGAATTTAATTTAAGAAAGCGATATTACTTTCCGGTCCCCCTAATATATATATATATATATATGTATGTATATATTACTTTTAATACGTTTTATTCATATTTGAATTTTTATAGAAAAAAGGAAGAAGCTGACTTAGCGGCTAAAGCAAGTAGACGACAAAAACGAGAGGAAAAACGTAAACGAAAAGCATTAACGATATTTCGTAAACAAGAAGAGGATAAAGTATCTATGAAAATAGCTAGAGAAGAACAAAAATTAATAAAGGCTCAAAGGCAGCTTGAAAGTATTCGCCTTTTAGATGAATTATTTGATAGGATAAAGGTGAAATTTTTATAAATATGTGAACTTTAAGTATAATAAGAAATCTAATTGGTTTTTTTTTCTTTTCTTTCCTTTTCTTTTCTGTTTTTTTTTCTTTTTTTTTTTTTTTTTTTTTTTTTACATATCAAACAGATAAAAGTAGAAAAAAATGAAATTAAATTAGATCAAATTTCGAATTCGGATATTAAAAAGGATGATAAAAAGAACGAGAAAGTCAATGAAACAGGCGCCAAATCTGAATCGGGAGATGAGAAGAAAAATAAAAAGATGAAAAAGTTGAAGAAGAAGAAAATAAAGAAAGAAAAAAAGAAGAAGGTATTTTTCTCGATCATTATTACGCTTCATAAAATAATGTATGATATAAAAAAAAAAAAAAAAATACAAAAGAAAATTTCAATATTCTATTTGATCGTTTTAACAGAGAAAACACAAAAAGGACAAAGAATCTGGTTCTGGTAGTGAAACAGACGGTACAGACGTTGAGGGTACTAAAAAGAAAATAAAAAGCGTTTTAACAAAAGCCATCACGTATCCACCAGCAAATACAGGTAATATCAATATTGATAGAAATGTAATTATCTGTTACATTAATTTATTTTATTTATACATTATGTTTCATTGTTCATTTAAATTATAGGTCCTGTCGTTCCGACTGCTCCAACACTTCCGTATCCACCGATTTATCCAAGATTCCCTCAGCATTGGTATTACGAAGCGACATTACCAATGATGTATCCTCCATTAACAAGAGGCAACGGTAGAGGAAGTTCACGTTTCTTACGTGGTAGAAACAGAGGATTTTTACCATGGCGTGGTGGTGGAAATGCACATACCTTACGTACATTTAATCCTCATTTATACAACGAGCAATATTACAAATATTTCGCACATTTGGCTGGTCAGGATTATCATGATTTCGAAAGCGATTACGAGAGAAGCTCTAGATCTCGTAGTCGTAAAAGATCTGTCACTAGATCAAAATCTAGATCAAAATCAAGATCCACAACGAGATCGCGTTCGCGTTCACGTTCACGTTCGAAATCGCATACAAAGTCAAGGTCAACGACGAGATCAAAATCAAAATCACGTACAAAGTCAAGAGGAAGATCTCGAAGTCGAAAACGTACCAGAAGCAAAAGTAGATCACATTCTAGGAAACGTAATAGAAGATCCAAATCGAGATCTAAATCGCCATCGAGAACGAGATCACGTTCGCGTCGATCAAGATCAAGGAAAAAGTTTCGATCGAGAACCCGTTCTAGATCTCGTAGTAGTGCTTCTAGAAATCGATACAATAGACGTAGACGTAACGTAAGATCACCTTCCAGAGTGAAGATCACTAGAGCGAAATCTCGTACGATATCGCCTAAAAGAAGATCGCGTAGTAGTACGTGGTCCATGCCAAAGTCATTGGACAGGAGAAGTTGTTCATGGTCGAAAACTATCGACAATACCAATTCCACTGGTGATATTCAAGAATCTAAAGAGAAAGAGAGTAAGAGTCAAGATACAGCCAATAAAGAAGAATCGCGATCTTCGCATACAGTAACGTCGGAAAAATAGTTTAAAATATATTTCTCTTATTCATGTTTTTCTTTCTTTCTTCATGTATACATACGTAAATGCATACACACATACATACACACATACATACATACACACATACATACGTACATACATACGTACATACATACATACATATTTCATCGCATTATTTCGTCGCGTATTTTCACTTAAATAATTTTTATCATTATGAAAAAGTATATGTAATTTATATATTATATATCGACGTCATATTATGTATTTATATATTTCTAATTTGTACGACGTTGAGAAATTGACTTTCGAAGAAGAAAAAGAGAGAGAGAGAGAGAGAGAGAGAGAGAGAGAGAGAGAAAAAAGAAAAGAACAAAAAATAATTTATTTATTTTCATCGGCATAATACTTTCGTATGTTAAAGAAAAACATTTGATAATATTCAACGCGAAGAAGCCAAATAAAATATCGATATCATTGATGTGACTTCTCCTGCCGATGAATATACTTTGTACATATAATACACATGCATACTCATTGAAGTATAAATTACTTACTGATAGGATGAAACACCGATTTCTCGATAACACGGTTCTTGTTGTGTTGTGTTGTCGTCGTTGTAAATGTAGTCCACAAACACT
>NC_060963.1:4730000-4732500 GCF_910589235.1 Vespa crabro
ATTATTATTATTATTATTATTATCATTATTATTATTATTATTATCATTATTATTATTATTATTATCATTATAATTATTTTTATTTTTATTAATAATTTTTGAGAGATTTATATACCAGGACGATAAATAATAACAACAACAATAATAATAATAATAATAATAATAATAATAATAATAATAATAAAAATGTATTATGTACGCTGAGATTTTTCAACTCTAATTTGTGCCACGTTCTAGATCCTCCATTCGTAAGAAAGTATCGAGTACTAGTTTTATTAGTATAGATCTTTTAATATAAATACTTTTTGTGGTTCCTTTTTTCTTTCTTTTTTCTCTATTTTTTTTTTCTTTTTTTTTGCAGTTTTCTTCCTTTTTTTTCTTTTTTTTTTTTTTTTTTTTCATTAGTATTATAATCATCGGATAAGATAAAACTTTGCATAGCTATCGTTATATTTATATTTTAATTATATAATTATTGTATATATGAATATGTATTGTAGGTATGCTTAGTCTTTCGACGCTCGTTGACCTCGGAAGAGAAACTTTTTTTTTCTTTTTTTTTTTTTTTCTTTTTTTTTAACTGTATCTATTTTATCTTTGTTCTTTATTTTTATTATTTTTTTTTTTTATACCTTCTTTTCAAGAGAGCTCATTCAGAAGAACGTGCATTTTTATCCGAAGCGTCCTTTTTCGCGTACGATCAGAAGAAACGAAAATATATTTCTTCATGTATGGACGATGGATAGCATTAAAATTGGTTTTCGAGTTAATTAATTAATCAATTAATTAATTAATTAATTCTTTAATAGGAGAGAATATATATAGCGAGTGACCGTTCCCGTATGTCAATTGTGTTCTCTATCGTTTTCGCTATCCTATCGCGCTTTTTATCGTTCGAACGGAGATGAAGTGTAAAAAGTATCAACCAAACTTACGTGTGTGTATTTTTTTTTTTTTGCTTCCTATGTGTATGTATAGGGCCACGTATAAAAGTATCACAAAAATTATAAATCTATTCGTGCGCGTTGGTATGTGTACGGTCAGTCAGAGAAATTTTGCATCGGAGACAATTTTTGAAAAATGAATATCATCTCTATATCTTTTTTTCTTTTCTTTTTTTTTTTTTTCTTTTCTTTCTTTCTTTTTCTCTTTTTTTCTCTAAAGCAAACAAGGAAATTCTTGATAATATTGAAGAACAAATTTTGATTCTCTATTGTAGCATCAACTACGAATAGGAAGTAAGTATTTGCCAGATTTTGTTTTTTTGTTTTTTTGTTTTTTTTCTTTTTTTCTAATCGGGTATGTATCATTTATATTTAAAAAAGAAAAAAATAATAAATAGATGAATATATTTGTCTCATGTACTATCATGTTGTTACAACCAAACAGAAGGTCATTTTCTTTTTGATTTCTATTTTTTTCTAATTATTCGCATGCTTCATACATTACTGATAATTTGTTTTTTTTTTTTTTTTATATTCACTCAGACATTCGAAGTACTTCGTCCGGCCTAAAAAAAAAAAGAAAAAAAGAAAAAAAAAGAAAAAAAAAGAAATAAAACAAAGGACAAGAAAACAAACGGAAACTAATGAAACTAATTCAATGTAAAAAAAAAATAAAAAAAATAAAAAAAAAAAAAAGATAAAAAACAATAAAAAAAGAAATATTTTCGACAAATTTCTATGATTCCATTGTATATACACGTACGTACATACAATACATACATACATACATACATGATATCTCGCGTATATCATTTATAAACTTACAAACTTATTCCGTAAAAATAAAAGATCTATGAAATTTATAAATCGCATGGAACCAACGAGATAAGCCATGCGTCGTTATAGAGCCGACGTGAAACGAAGTCCCGTCGTGTTTTTAAATGACCATGATGATCTTCACCGACTATAGATAAAGTTCATGTAAATAAGTACACATAAGTAGTACTTAGTTGCTTTGCGTTTTGGCATGTTCGTATCCTTTCGAATAGGTAGATATAATATATATGTATGTATATATACATATATATACATATACATATATGTAATATACATATTTATATATATATAAATGTATATATTAGAAGTATATAGAGAATCGCTTAAAAAAAAGTCTCCTTATTAACTCGTGGTCGACTAGATCATCACACTATTGGAGATAATTAGTTTATATATATATATATATATATATATATATATATATATATATATGTATATATATATATATACACATGTCATTTAGTTAATCTCTTGGTCATTTTACGTAATAGTAAGATGGCGACAGAGCCGACTAGATAATAATTATATTATTTCTGGTAAAGATCTTTCATAGAGGAAATGTCGGATATTATTTGCTTTCTTTATCTTGAATTCTTTTTCCCGCCTTCCCTTTTGCCTCTTCTTCATATCATTTTATTTATTTATTTATTTTCTTTATTTTTGTTAAATGTTCCTCTCTATTTCTTGTTCCGCTTTAAGACCGTTTAAATTCATCTACC
>NC_060963.1:4740000-4747500 GCF_910589235.1 Vespa crabro
GATTGTAGGGCCGAGAAAAATGCCGTACGTTGCGGACGTTCGAACGATCTTAACGAACGACTTTCAACGACCCAATGTCCAACCCACTTCCACTGATCGATAATATGCTTACATTCTGATCGAAAATTAAACAAGCCCGGCTTAAAATTAGTTCCGTTGTTTCAGCAAACAATGAAGCTATTAACTAATTACGGAATTTCCGATAATCATTCGTTATCTTCTTCATGATTATATATATATATATATTTTCGATCCTTGTAGTCAAGTCGCGAAACTTGATAATACAGGATCTTTTGGTTAAGAATTTTAATAAAAAAAAGTTTACCTAGTATTTTAACTTTTACAACACTTTTCTTTTCTTCTTCTTCTTCTTTTTCTTCTTCTTCTTCCTTTTTTTCCTTCCTTTTTTCTTTTCTTTTCTTTTATTTTGTTTTGTTTTGTTTTCTTTTCTTTTCTTTTCTTTTCTTTCATCCATAATGGAACATTTTTCTGTACTTTAGCAACTACGAAATATCTGCTTTCATATTCCAACGTAGTAACCAGTAAACGAGCTCTTACCCTTTTCGTTAGCTGCGTGTCCATCATGAAGTTGTGAACGTGCTTCTCCGCCCTTGTAAGTTCCAGTTTTCTGGAAACAACAGCGACGAGCAAAGCCGTACAACCTGCTCCCTGAAAAAAAAATAATAAAAATGGGTTTCCCCCTTAAGATTTCTACTTTCGTTCGGGTTAAGAAAGAAAAAAACAAATGGCGAATATATCTTAAAAATTTCAAGATAAAGAGAGAAGAGAAGTTTATAAATTTTAAAGCAAACCAAAGCAAAACGTATCGTACGATTATCATTGAATCGATAATACTAAATTATTCTATTCTTTGCCCTTTTCTTTAATGCATACGTAACGGAATATTGAAATTTATTACCTTGACAAATCGAATTTATCAATAAGACGAGAAGTGGTATTAAGGGATGATGAGAAACGATTGAAAAGTGGACTTATGTACTTATTATTATATCTATACTATATACGTGCTCATCGAGCTGAACTTAATGCTAAATTTGCTTCGCGAAACGTGTAGCTGCTTCTAGCTAAATTGGTTAATGCTTCTCGCGGTGTTGCCTCCAAATTTGTGCCACTGAATTAGCAGTTGGAGCATGGCGCAACAATAATGATAAGTAACCGGTGCATTCTCTCACTCTCTCTCTCTCTCTCTCTCTCTCTTTCTCACTTGTTTAGAAGATTAGATTCGGTATGAGTACAGTTCGTTATAGCCCGGCTGTTCCCTCTTCAAAATATCTTTCCTGATTCTACTTAAACGGCACTGCTGTTACTATCGTAAAATTCTCTTTTACTTCGATATATCTAAGAACATCTAAGATGGCATTTCCGTGCAGAAAATCGTCCCGTCGATATATAACCTATAATACCGAAAGTTATAGTGCTTTTTCCCCGATTAAATCTATTTATCATTTACAACGTATCGACGAATTACTTTATCAATGATTTACGAATCGTTTCGAATAAATAAAACGATTACGTTGAATTAAAAAATTTATCATCTTTCTATAGATTAGCGTCGTTTAATCATTTTATTGGAAGATACATTATAAATCGTTGAATTATCTTATATGTATTTACGTGTGTACGCGTGTGTGTGTATGTGTGTATGTACATCATGTATACCATTGACGAACTATTTCGTAGATTTACTTTCAATTAATCTCTAATCATCGTTCGAATTCATTTTGAAATAATTATCAACGAAAGAAGAAAAATTACTGATGTTAATATTGTTTGAATAATTGAATAATTAAATAATATTTGATGAATTAATTAGTGCCATATACAGGTGCATATATACATATATATGTATTTTTATTTTCTTTTTTTTTTTTTTTTCTTTATTTCATTTCCTTGACACAGCGTAACGATAGTGTGCATCGTGATGAAGATTAATGAACGATAAAATGGAATTCTCGATATCGTCATCTGAGCCTATTAGATATCGCGTGAGAAAGCGCGCGCGCGCGAGAAAGAGAGAGAGAGAGAGAGATCAAATGGATCATGGTAAACGACTTGGATACGAAAATTCGCTTGCTCCCCAAACCTTCCTCCCACCCGGCATGTATCAATCAATCATGTCGTCGCCAAGCTGTTTATTTACTTTGACGATTATACGAGGGAAGTGGCGTCTTCCGCAATTTCACAATATCATTGATTATTTGTCATCCTTTCAACGTTCGAACATACGAATTTCTGATTCTGTAAAGCCTTTTTCCACATGGAGATAGCAAAAATATATATATATAAAAGGAATGAAAAAATATTTATTTCAAGTCTCCTTCAAACGAACGATAATTTTATTTGTGTCCGTTTTACTTATATCTTCTTTTTCTATTTTTTTTTTGTTTTTTTTTTTTTTAAAGTTGTACTTTATTTTTTCTTTTTTCTTTTTTATGCAAATTTTAACAAACCACTTTACACGTGTATTATATCGTTCTAACCAAACGAGCATCAGGCCTTCTCGAACAATGAGATTATAATAATTTATGCATAACTTCCAAGGTTAAAAATCAGAGCTTGATTAAGTTAAAGCCTGTGTAACCAACACAATGGCCTCACCCTCTCAGATTGCTTTCATACATATGTATGTATCTGCATTATAGTTGTTTGTTAAAATTCATAATAGTTAGATTGAACGTATCGTAACCATTAAACTGGATTGGCACGTTTCTCTTCCGTAATACAAATTCAAAGGTAACGCGCTATGATATTAACTAGGAACTCATCTTAGAATGATAACATATAAGATAACAAGTATAGTCAATCGAAGTTTCAGCAAAATCTTACCATCATTCCGGTGGAAACTGCTATTCCTCGACCACAGTACGTGTTCGGTACGATGTCACCGAAACCAACGCTGAGAAACGTGATGGCAATCAACCACATGGCGTTGAGAAGATTCGCATGTTCCTCGTCGTGGAATCTGAATCGATAAACATAGAAATATAATAACGATACCATTCTCAAAATTCAATAGATATAAATATATTAAATATATATATATATATATTTTTTTTTTTCCTTAATAAATGTCAATCACTCTTATCACATTTTTATCTTATTTGAAATCATCATAATTTGATCTCTTCTTTTTGATCTCTCTTTCTTCCTTTTTTTTATTCTTTTTTTTTTCTTATTCCTTTGAAATATATTTTTCATTTTTTCTTTTTTTTATTCCCCCTTTTTTTCTTTTTTTTGATTCTCACTGAGACATATTTTCCATTTTTTGCTTTTTTCATTTTCCTTCATTTCGTTCTTTTTTTTTTTTGCTCTCGTATCACATCTTTCAAATGTTGATGTTAGTTCAGAGAAATACACATACACACACGCATACACAAAGCGAAGAAAACTCTTATCGATCGTATCGGTTAGAGCTTATCCGCTTTCCTACGTAGTTGTCGAGCCCTTTTCCTTCTACTACGATTTACATGTCTAACACGATTCTCGGATTAGAATATGCGAATTCGATTTCACTCGAGATTCGTAGAATCGAAATATGTCGTGCATCGTCGGTTTGATGGGCCAAGAGGGTTGATAGGAATCGCTATCCCAGTAGAATGTTAATATGATTTATTGTATACATTACGAAGGACCTTTACTACTTAGAGAAATTTCAACTTTATGTTTATAAAATAAGTAAAACATTTCAAGGATCTCTCTCTTTGAGCTATTAACAAATCTCGCAAGGTTCGTTACTCGTACAATCAAATTTTCATTTTATTTCATTTAATCCATTGAAAAAAAAAAAAAATGATAAAACGAAGAATTTTAAAAAAAAATTTTCTCATTAACTTATCGTCATAAAATTTGACCTCGTTATCATACGTAAAATCATGAGAAATGATATAAAAGGTATTTAATTGTTATATAGAACTCATTAGTTAATTTCGTACGAGAACAAACCTTGGCCCATAATTATTTGTTAATTATAACAGATATATATATATATATATATATAAACAGAAAAAAAGTGAATTATCGAATATTCGAATTCGTCATTTTTTTCTTTTTTTCTTTTACTTTTCCTTATGTCTTTTTTTTTTTTTTTTTTTTTTTTTTTTTTTTTTTTTTTTTTTTTTTTTTTTTTTTGTTAAACTTAAGGAATAAATAAAATCATTGAAAGGGATCAGAGTCCTTAGGAAAATACGATCAACGACAAGCGCGCACATTTTCCTAGAAAAGGAAATAACGAAGAAAGCTAAAGTTCTCAAGAGACACGTTTTCCCAAAGTTTCATGAAAAGGAACAAAGGAAACTTTTGTAGATATACATTCGCGTTCAGCTTCCCGTTTTACAAGAGAGCAATTCTCAAGGGGATGCTTGGATATCGAAAAACGAAGAAGGAAAGAGGAACCTTTCTATTCCGGTCTTCCGTATGCGTTGGCATACCAATCGACCATTAAAGTTTATTAGCAGATTTTAATAGATACCTTCACTTTATATACATACATATATGTAGGTACATATGTACCAAAAGATAAAATCGAATTAAATGAAAGAAAGGAAAGAAAAAAAGAAAATCAAAGCTAAGGGTATCAAACGTATTCTCTTTTATTCGATTAAAAAATAAACGTTTTATTTATCAAAGAAAATTAATATCAATTGAATCCAAAGGAAATTCCTATTTAATTCTGATAATCGAATGACCTTTTGATTGGCCAAATATGGAAACCAATACAACGAGATTATCGATTTCATACGAGATTGATTTCATTAAATATCTCAACGCAACGTACGTTCCTTATGAATTCTATCGGATCCGGATTTTCACCAAAATGATTATGAATATAAGAGATAAATACAAAAAAACATTAAGTATAATGTATAATTGGTAATCCTTTTATGATTTTGGATTATGAATATATGTAAATTCTTAGAAAAAGATGAATTTTAAAAAATTTAATTAGGATTAAAACCGATAGGATTAGCTTTTCATCTTTGACAGAGAGAAAAAAAGAGAGAGAGAGAGAAAGAGAGAGAGAGAGAGAGAGAGAGAAAGAGAGTAAGATAAAGAGCAGCAAAACGAAGAATATTAATGAAGGAGAAGAATTTATGTTCAAAGGAAATTCGTATCCTTGGTTCGAATAAAAGAAAAATGGCGTATCGGTCAGGGACGTGTCTAGAGTATTACGAATCGTTGGTTTGCTGATTTCATAAGGGTGAATACCGAATTGGGTTGAAGAGCGATGTACCGAATTTTAATGGATACCTATAGAAATATATATATCTATACACCTTATGTATATATACACCTTATATATATATATATACACCTTATATATATATATATATATATATATATACATATATATATACACCAATAAGTATATATGTACGATGAATTTTGTTATACTTGCTGATCGTCTTGAGGATTTAACGGGAAGTTCTTACGTAGTTTCGTACAAACTATTAAATATTCCAAACGTGATAAATATTTCAGTTAAGGTGACAAAAAAGAAAATAAAAAAAAAAAAAAAGAAAGACAGAAAAAAAGAAAACGAAAAAAAGAGCGGAAGAAGTTCGTCCATTAAATAGGGCAATGAGAAAAAAGGAAGGAAAAAGAAATGTGGAGTAAGAAGAGGAAGAAGAAAGGGTATAAAGGAGGAAAGGGAAAAGATAAAAGAGAGAGGGAAAATGAAGGAAATATAAGAACAAAACGAGTGATAGAGAGAGAGAGAGAGAGAGAGAGAGAGAGAGAGAGAGAGAGAGAGAAAGAAAGAAAGAGAGAGAAAAAGGAAGAATCCGGAAGATTTTCTCGAGTCAGTAGAAGACATCACTTAAAAGAAGTAGAAAAGGAGAAAATATTTTTGCTTATCCAAGCGAGTAGAGTTTACGAGTTATACGTGGTGATTCGAAAGATCTTGAAACAAATGATACGGAAATAATTTATTCTCGTAAAAAGCTAAATCAAATAAGTTCTATCCTTATTATCAACGATTATTCTCTTAAGGGAGGAAAGGTAATATTATGAGAAATATAAAGAGAAAAAAAAAAAAAAAAAACAAAAAAAGAAGAAAAAACAAAAAAAAGAAACAAAAAGAAATAAATAAATAAATAAAAATACAAAGATAACTTGGACAAAGAGTTGCGTCATTTTTAATTTATTTTCTTTATGACTCATGACATTATCGATTATAGTAGGATAATCCATTCCAGTCGGCACCCTCTCTCTATAAGATCGATTATTTCTTTTTCTTCCTTGACTATGCCATTTACGTAAGAATTTAATTACGCCGATTGCAATCAAGAGATAAAGAAAGAATGAGAGAAAGAAAGAGAGAAAGAAAGCAAGAGAGAGAGAGAGAGAGAGAGAGAGAGAGAGATTCATTCTCGATACCGAGCGATCATTTTAATGGAACAATGTCGAAATTTTCGATTTAATTCCCATCTTTATCGGCTATTGGCTAAAGCAAAAGACGAATCCAGCGATACTATTTTCTTTTTTCTTTTTTTCTTTTTTTCTTTTTTTCTTTTTTTTTGAATTAAATATATTGTAAAAGATGAACTTGCGTCTATGATAATTAGATATCACGTACGATGAAGAAAGGATTCTTAATCTTTTCTTTGAAATACCGTAATGCAAAAAAAAATAAAAACAAAAATTTTTCCACTCGATATATTCGACGAGTTTGAAAATCAAAATTTTAAGGTGTCAACTGTAACATTTTAATCGTTCTTCTAATCTTCGCGAATAAGATTTTTAAGAAAATTCTGAAAAAAAAAAAAGAAAAAAATAAACTAAAAACGAAATTAAAGATAATAAATAATGATTTGTGTATCGAGTTGATTCATAAAGAACTAAGTTGTCATAATTAAGGAATTTCTTACAAAAAAAAAGAAAACAGAGAAAAGAAAAAAAAATTATAAAATAAATGACACTTATTTTCAAATCTATTCAATATAATATAAAACATATATAGAGTACGTAACGTATATAGGTACGTAGTTGGTATAATTATATTACTGTACTATACATACTAGACTAATATACTAGAATTATACTCTAATATATAGTTATATACTCTACAATATAACTCTCTAGTTAGTTTAACTATATAACTCTATATGACTCTATATAATACTAACATAATCGTATAGACATATACGTATAGACATAGGTATATATATATATATATATATATATATATATATATATATATATATATATATAAAAGAACAGAAAAAAGAAAAAGAAATAATTTACCTTTCGCACTGTCGCAACGTCCATGAGGCAATGATCCATAAAGAGACCATAAAGACCAATAGCACCGTACCCGGGCATATAGTCATCAGGGTTTTCAAGACGAAACGTGTGTTGAAGTTAATGCGATTCAATGCTCCTATGCTGCGCGAGGATGCATCGGTGAAGAGCTTCGAATGTAGCAACATCACCCGGCAGATGAGGTAGAGTCTAAGGAACATCGGTAGCGAGAGGGTGACA
>NC_060963.1:4752500-4775000 GCF_910589235.1 Vespa crabro
AATTCATGAGAATACTGTCACGTATTGATTTTGTTGTTAAAACAATATTCAAAAAATGAAAATATATATAAAATATATATATATAAAAGAGACACTCATTCCTCTTTCATAGCTTTAATTGCAATAATTTTTTTGCGTTCAAAGTTAGACTTATCACATAAAGAAAAAAAAAAGAAAAAGAAAAAGAAAAAAAAATTGAATAAATAAATAAATAAAAAAATAAAAAAAATAATTAATTATTTTATTTCCCGACAAAAAATGATACGTACATATTTATGATTATAAATAATTGCAGGGATAAAAGCATTTCGTATGCTTATCCGAATGAGGATCCTACCAAAATATTTTTTCGCATTATCCTCCTTTTACCAACTTTTTTAGTTTTTCCCTTTTTACATATAATCAATATAAATTAGAGAGATAAGATCCTATTTTCACTGGGAATAAGGATCGTCGTCGGCACCGTAAGCGTAAATAAAATGGGGATGAGCATTCACGTCACCCCCCATGAGAATGAAATAGGGGGGAATGGGGAATACTCCCTCGAGGATGATTTTAAACTTCGCGTTATACGTGCTTGATTTGTTGCGATGTCCGTAATTCTTCCTTCTATCTCTCTCTCTCTCTTTCTCTTCCCCCCTTCTCTACCTTCCCTCTTCTCTAAAAACCCCAACATGGATGCGAACCTCCGAGGCAAATCATTCGAATAAAATATTACATCGCATTTTCTGAGCGGACTCGTGTATTTAATCATATGGCAAATGCTCGTTGCTATTTTATGGAATTTTTATTGTCAAATTAATTCCCGATCATTCTGAATATTGATTTATCTTAATTTATCTTGAATCATGATAAATCATCAAAATAACGATTATTACAAAAGTATATGCTGACAGATGATTTACACGTATGTGTATATAATATATAAATAAGGAAATTATTTATTTTTTTTTACGAATGAATCGTCAAACGATTTTATTAAAGAACCGATAAAACTTTCATTGCAACTCTACTTTTCTTTTTCTTTTTCCCACTTTTCTCTCTTCCATTTTTAATAGATCTCTTTAATAAAAGGAAAAATCTTCAATATATATATATATATATATATATATATATATATATATATATATATATATATATATATATATATATATATATATATATAAAATAAAAAAATATATATATATATATACAACACAGTTTAACAGAGTTAAGTATTGTGACCGTAAAGTGTTCTTATCGAATTTTACATAAATACCGTAATTCTTGAAACTCTATCGAAATATCGTGGGAACAGTGAAATATTTCGACCTGGTTTTATGGAGGAGAGAGAGACAGAAAAACAGAGAGAGAGAGAGAGAGAGAGAGAGAGAGAGAGAGAGAGAGAGAAAGAGAGAGAGTAATCAAAGGGGTTTTTACACGATAACAAGCAGATAAGCCGATAGAACTTTTCAAGGATTGAAAGGAATGCTTATTTTTTTTTTCGTTTTTTTTTTTCATTTTTTTTCGTTTTTTTTATTCTCTCTCTCTCTCTTTTTTTTTTTTTGACTTTTTGTTTCGACGAAACAAATCCTGCCTTTGACTTAGCCGCGAGAACGTTTTCAATTTTACCAATTGGCACTACCGTCCTCCTGTGGCTCGATGATAAGCCGGATAGACAATTTCGGTTTATCGTTGGAAGATATTAAATATTCCATAGCGAACGGTGTTCGTATGATTTCGATATTCGAGTATTTTCAGTACTCTTGAATGTTACAAAATAACAGTAACGTGCATATATACGAACTCGTTATCGAATCTTTTTTGCTTTGTTTTTTCTTTTTTTTCTTCTCTTTTTTTTTCTTTTTCATTTTATTTTATGAACGATTCGAGCCAATGATAAAGATTTGAAGAACATTTAAACAGGAAATCTATGAATAGAAATTGTTGAGAAATGTCATTCTCTTTCTCTCTCTCTCCCTCTCTCTCTCTCTCTCTCTCTCTCTCTCTCTTTTTCTCGATATCGCTATTACGGAATCAAATAATTCGTTTCGTTATTCGTCCATTCTCAGCGAACATGATGTAACGAGCAATATCACAAGCCGTATCGTAAGTTTGAACGATCAAACAATAATGTTTCGTTTACAATCGTTTTCCAAAACACGTACAAATAATCTTTAATATCTACGAACGATATCGTCGTTCACGTCGACAATCGAACGTCTCTCCTCCATTTTCTAAAGTAAGATATTTCAAATAATTTCAAGGAATTATGATTTCAAGGAATTACGATTTCTCAAAAAAGTTTCTTCGTTATAAACGTTCGTCAAGCGAAAAAAAAACGACCGAGAGGAAATTAATGATGTAAAATAATTTATTAATAATTTAATAAATAAGATGATAGAAAAAAATCGAAATAAGGATATTATTTGTATTATTGAAAATAATTTTTTTAAATACTATGCCAAAAAAAAAAAGAAACACACACACACACACAAATACACATATATTACCTTTTAATCGATTACGACGAAAGAGAAAAATAATAATTGAGATAATAGAAAATGATCGACGAATCGAAAATCAGTAAATCAGAGATACGTATATTTAGAAAGTAGATGCATTAGATGATAACAAGGACAACGCTGTTATGCCAGACTTCAATATTTTTTTTTTAATACATAAAAAGAATCGATCATTTCGTTGTATTAGATACAACGAAGACTGATCTTTAAAGGGACGACACGTATGGCTTTTCGTTTCGTTTCGTTTCGTTTCGTTTTGCTTAGTCAAGACTAGATCGATCCACGGCAAATCAGCACGTGTAAATCGTTGATAAACGACAATCAACAGGTGCCAAAAGGTCAACGGGCCATTAGGCTCGAATCCAAACACAGTGTGCTGTTATTGCAAGATCGTACCGGATATAGTTTCTCGTTTACCATCGTTTTCTGTTCGTTAACGACTAATCCATTAAAAAAAAAAAAAAAAAAAAAAAAAGTAATAAAAAGAAAAAAAAAAAAAAAAAAAGAGAAAAGAAAAAATAACAAAAATAAAAAGAAAACTAAAAAGAAAGAAGAAAAGAAAAAGAAAAAATAACGAAAATACCTCAATAATTGTACTCATCGTTTGCTTACATTTTATTTACGTTATATTTATTTACTATAACTATACTTATACATATACGTATGTATTTATATAAATATGCGTATATTACATCTGTATGTGAAAAATATGCGTAGACGTAAGTTTATATAATGATCGATAGTAAAAAGAAAAATTTGACTCAAAGAAGGAAAAAAAAAAAATATATATATATATATATATATATGTATCTTGGTATAGACACGAGTGAATGATTGATGATCTTTATCTTCACGCGTCTAGCCCTGTGAAATATATACTTAACGAAGTGATAAGAAAGTGTATTTCTTGAATAATGCATTCGCTTTCCTAAAGCACGATTTTTATCGATTTAAAAGTCGTTCCTTTTTCAGTAAATTTTTTGTCCCTCTTGTATTTCTATCCTCGTCAATTTTCTTGAAATAATAAGATGGATGAATTTTCTTTTTTAATATATTCGTCATACATATACAATATATATATATATATGTGTGTGTGTGTAACGATATACATATATGTATATATAAATATATATACAACATAATATATATATATATATATATATAAGTAAATAGGACTTATCGATCATAGAACAAAACCTTCTTTTGTTATTTGTTTCTAAAGATTTGTTTACCTTGATAAAAGCTGATAAGAATGGCTTGGAGCGAGTAAATTTTTGAAGAGTCGAGTGGTACTAGAAAAAGATGAGTAGACACGAAGGAACGTCTTCGTGAGTAAGACGAGAAGAGATGGAGGGGGTAAAAGGGAGACTGAGCTTTCCGTCAAAAGCGATTGTAAGATGTGTGTGCTTTCACGCTTTCTTTCTTTCTTTTTCTTTCTTTCTTTCTCTCTCTCTCTCTCTCCCTCTCTCTCTCTCTCTCCTTTCGGATCGATCGAATGGCGACAGGCGTCGATTTGTCTTTCGAATCGTGGAGAAAGATAAAAATGTCAGGGCCAGAATTGGAAGGACAAATTCTTGGAGATCAACCGAAACAAACGATTTTTACTAGTCACACTTATCCCATATTCTTTCGATAACTATTCGATCTTTAGATTATGATCTTTCTGTTTTATTTTATTCGATAACATTCAATCTGTTCAATCCGAAACAAACAAACAAACAAAACAACAAAAATCTAATATAAAAATTCGACGACGCTTAATTTCATTCCTTTGAAAAAAATTATACAACGTTTTCATTATTATGATTTTTGTGGATTTTATATTTTCTTCTTTTTTCTTTTTTTTTTCCCCCTTTATCAGAAATATTCGTACGTTTGAAATTGGAAAAAACCAAAAAAGAAAAAAAAATATCTGATCTAATAATACAATAACACTTATTCGATTCTTTGAAAAATTAATCAAAACGTTTTTATTATGATTTTCGTTGATTCTTTTTTTTTTTTTTAATCAGAAATATTCGTACATTAAATTAAAAAAAAAAAAAAAAGTACGACGCAATATAATCCGATAACACTTATTCCGTTCTTCCGAAAATTATTCAATTCAATTCAATTTATAATACGATCCTTTTATTTTTCTTTTTTTTTTTTTTTTAACAGAAATATTCGTTTATTAAATTCCAAAAAAAAAGAAAAGTCTAATCTAATAATTATATAACACTTATCACGTTCTTCTAAAAATCATTCAACGATATTATTAGAATTTTTCTAATTTTCTTTTATCAGAAATATTTTAAATTAAAAAAAAAAATTAAAAGAAAATTAAAAAGAAGAGTTTGATCTGATAATAATCCGATAATACACCTTCTCTATCTTTCGATAATTACATATTCAATTAGAACTTTTCTAATTTGTATAGGTAACATTCGTGTATTAAATTCAAAAAAAAATAAAAATCAAATAATAAAATGTCTGATCTAATGATTATATAATACTTGTTTCATACTTCGTATCTATACTATTTTCATTAGAATTTCTCTAATTGGTATTGTTCGTCACGCTCACGTGTTAAATCAAATAAAAAAATTTTTAAACAAATAATTCGATAATACGTATGCCATTTTCATTTTTTTTTCTCTATTTTTTTTTCTTTCTTTTTTTTTTTTTTTATATCAATGTAACTCTCATTCGCATTTATACGTACGAGCATTCAGGATCTTGTCGATATACGTGCATAAGCTCGTTTAATTCGAAAAACGTGCTTCGCGTCTAACTACGTACACGTGCCGGCGTAATAGAAAAGGTAAAGATTCTCGACAAACGAATGTTTCTAATTAAAGATGAATATTAAAGTCTACAATTAAACATTGGCTTTTAATTAAAGGCAAGGAATGAGATATTTTCTTTACAACGATTAATTCGAATTAATCTGTACGGTGTATTTTCTCTCTCTCTCTCTCTCTCTCTCTCTTTCTCTCTCTTAGATTTTGTCTCAGATTTATCTTCGTTTTATCTTAGATTTTTTCGCTAATTACCCTAATACGTCGTATTTGCTTTTCCATTATACTTCTTTTCTTTTCTTTATTCTTTTTTTTTTTTTTCTTCAACGTCGTCGACGACGACGACGACGACGACGACGACGACGAGGAAAGAAAAGATAGGAAGAAGGAATTTGAGAGGGGAAAAAAAAAAGAAGCAAGAAAAAGAGAAGAAAAAAAAAAAAACCTCTTGTGAGCGTGATTTATGAGACGGAAGAAAATGTACTCTTCGTTGGACGAATTAGAACGATTTATACCGACCAATCTTTGCTACCTTTTTATTTCCTACGTCTGTTAATGAAATTTTCTATTTGGTCATTAATTACACCGTTCCTCTTTTCTTTTTATTTTTCTATTTTCTTTTCCCTCTCTCTCTCTCTCTCTCTCTCTCTCTCTCTCTCTCTCTCTCTCTCTCTCTCTCTTTCTCATTTTTTTTTCGTTTAATTACGAAACTATTGTTCGTAGGCAGTTATCTTCGTTTATACAAATTATTAGTCATTATTATTTTCGTTCAACGTATAATTTACGTTGTAATCCGTCAAAACTGACGATGAGCAAAAAAAAAAAAAGAAAAAAAAGAAAAAAGAAAAACGAAAAAGCAGAGAAAAAAGAACAAAAAAGAAAAAAGAGAAAAGTAAAAAAAAAATGGAACAAAAAATTTCACGCTTTGTTGAAAATTTTAACAAGAGGATATAATAAAAAGGATAAAAGCGAGAAAGAGAGAGAGAGAGAGAGAGAGAGAGAGAGAGAGAGAGAGAGATCGGTTCTCAAAATGGAAATGTTTTTTTTTTTTCTATATTAATACATTAAACTTATAAAAAGTTCGAAAAGGAAATTTTTCTCTAATTTACGTAAAAACAACTTTTCGAAGTATCGTGAATAATTAAATTAATATTTAATTAACTTGTTTAGCGACATAAGACGTACAAAAAGAGAAGATGCTTGACGTAGTTAGAGCAACGTGTACTATAATATACTTATTGTATGTACATATGTAAAATATATATGTATGTACATATGTAAATATATATGTATACATATTATATATATATATATATATATATATGTATACACGCACACATACATTCGTACATAGTTATTCGTACATACATAATTACACAGTTGCATTTATATACATAAGTATATTGTCGCAATAAAATAAGGAGATTGTGTTAGCTTTGTTGTTAAAATTTTGGTAAAAGCTACACGTTTCCACAAATGCACCTCATTATTTATTTTCATTGCATTCATTATCGTTGACAACGTTAATGTCTATGGTTTCCACGCGTTTAAAGTGCCATCTCTCAAGAGCTATTCTTCTTAATGATTCTTCCGGTCACGTATGAACGTTTACATTACAACAAGATATAGAAAAAGAGAAAGAAAGAGAAAGAGAGAGAGAGAGAGAGAGAGAGAGAGAGAGAGAAGATAAAAGGTCTCGTCGAGTCTGATCATTTTCAACGTAACGTTGAAACAAAGCTGCTTACATACCGTAGTAGATTTTTTACGCACGAATCACCTTAAAACGATACGAACTGCGATTGAAAAAGAACACGTGTTCTTTCCATTTGCATGCATTGCTTCTACCTCGAGAATCTGCCACCCAACCACCCCTCCCACCCCCCATTGATTTTCTACATTTTCTTTTCCGCATGGAAAGAA
Organism: Vespa crabro; assembly: GCF_910589235.1. Taxonomy (NCBI): domain Eukaryota; kingdom Metazoa; phylum Arthropoda; class Insecta; order Hymenoptera; family Vespidae; genus Vespa; species Vespa crabro. The sequence continues at coordinate 4,759,705 of NC_060963.1, forward strand.
TATCCAATAGGCGATAAGACGATAATCCTTTATGTCACGTAACCTTCATGTTACACAATAGTCTTTTTTCTTCTTGCTTCTTTTTCTCTTTTTCATTTACATTTTCCTTTACATTTTTATGATTATTATCATTCATCGATATAATTCACATCGCAAATTTCATATTACATCGATTTGATTTGTAATTATGAACGTTATTAAATGTAAATCAATTTATAATAATTGAACGATATTGATATTTATAAATTTATTCAAAATGGTCAAAAAAAAAACAAAAAAAAAAAGAAAAAAGAAAAAAAGAAAAGAAGAAAAGAGAAGAATTAACAAATTTAATATTACACTAGGTCGACTCATAAATAAACGATATTATAAATATAAAACGATTTATTGTAATTAAATGATATTTATTTATGAGCCCGTCCGAAATAGCTATGAAAAAATGAAAAAAAAAAATGAAAAAGTAAAAAAGAAATAAATGAAAAGAAAAAGAATTAAAACAAATTCTAGTTATAAAATATTGTATTTTTATTAAAATGACTCGTAAATAATTGCCATTTTAATGTACTGAAACGTATATAATTTATCTTTCAAATACACAGACGTACACACAGTCACATGCATACAGTCGAAATAGTGTTACAGAAAATTTTACGAAAAACGATACACACATATATATATATATATATATATATATATATATATATATATTTGTTATATTTAAAATGATTACGAAAGAAGAGAGAGAGAAAGAGAAAAAAAAAGGGATAATAAAATTTATAGAAAAGCCATCAGAAAATTCGTTGAAGATTTTGACGTTTGCAGTTACTACTACTTTCGCACCATTGACGATCGGTTGCAGTTGGCATTGGAATTCTAGCTGCAATTTTAGCTGCAATAGACGTTAGAATGAAAAAGCACGAAACTCCTATAACTTCGTCGAGGTTGGCGCGTTCGGTAATAAAGTATCGTAAGTATATGGCGATTTTACGGAATCAAGTCGTATTCCGCAACTCGAAAGTGCGCGCACCGTTCATTCGTTCGTTCATTCGTTCGTTCATTCCTTCCTTTTCTCGAAATTGATACTGTCAGGACGATATAAATTCTCAATGCTTTCTCGTTTAATAGTTTTCTCGTACTTTTCTCTAAAACTATTTCTTGTCGTGTCGGTTTAGGCAAGTACTTAAAATTGAAATTTTATTGGATATTTTTTTTGTTACTTCATCTGAATATTTATACGTATTATGTTAGTTATACATTTGGATTTTAATATAAAGATATTTATACACACACATTGTATATATATTTTTATTATATTTTAATATAAAATATTATATGGATGTTATTATTATTAATAGAATATCACATTAATTAAAATAAATATAGAATATATTTTTTAGATATTATAAACAAATTATATATATATATATATATATATATATATATATATATTATTAAATTTTATATACAATATTATTATTATTATAATAATAATATTGTATATAAAATTTAATAATAATTATAAATATAATTTATAATTATTATTAATTTTAATAATAATAATAAATTTAAAAATAATTATTATAATAATAATAATATTGTATATAAAATTTAATAATATTATTATATATAAATTTTATATACAGATTATTAAATTTTATATACAATATACGTACAGATATTTTAGTAATTCACATTAAATAGATAAATTATATTAAAAGTTGTAGATATCTTTTGTTTAATATTCCATATTAAATATAATAAAAATATATACGTATATATATATGTGTGTGTGTGTGTGTGTATTTCTTTTTCTTTTTTAGCATACATTTAAATTCAACCTAACGGACATATCATTTATATTCTTTTTGTTCGTCTATTCGTTCTAAAAAAGAAATTGTTAGCTCGATAAAAACTTGATATAAAATAATTGAAAAGTACGATGTACGACGAATTAACGAAATCCCTTGTTTGTATAATAGCGTAGTTATTACTAAAAAAAAAAAAAAAAAAAAAAAAAAAAAGTGATATAATCCATATATAGACAATGATCAAGTGCGTTAACGAAGACATATAATTTTTCATTCTCTTTCTTATTTATTAAAAAATATCCTACATAAAAAATATCACACAGATTGGAAAAAATAATTATCAACCTCTTATGACCCTTTACTTGACAATTTATTAATAATTTAATTTCTATTATCTATGATAAACGCTATGAAATGTTTTGTTCTTTCCAATATATACCTGTGTGAGATATTGACACGAAATTTCAAGGACGAAGTTTAAACATAAAAAAAAAAAAAAAGAAAAATAATAAAATGTCCGAAAGAATTTTAGTCCGTTTACTTTCGTAAAAATCGAATCATTATCCAACCGTTAAAGGTGCTTTCCCTTCGTGATAAACGTGCAAGAGTTTTCAAGATTTTATCACGAAGAGGAGAATCGTCGCACGTGTTACGCATCGTCGACTCGTCTACGAGCCTTCGAAGTGCACTTTACGAGGGGTTACTTTGATAGCGATGGTAACGTTGTACAAACAGAGGGTGGAATATATTGAGTCTCGTGTCAAAAAAAAAACTTGAGACACTCGTGGGTAAACAAAAAAAAGAAAAAAAAAAGAAAAAAAAAACATTATATTATCCTCGAAAGTCACGCGAAATGTTCAAGGTTGTTGCCTTTAACACTTTTCACCCTGATAATTCATCTCTCTTAAAAGTGTGTAAGTATGTACTTAAAAAAAAAAAAAAAAAAAAAAAAAGAGGAAAGTAAAAGAAACAAATTAAAAAAAAAAAAAAAACGATTAATCCACAGAATCGTTTCTTTGAGTAAAAAATTAATCTTTACGGTGAAAGAAGGGCAAACATTTTTCTTTTTTTTTTTTTAATGTACCTATAGCTTCATTTAAATGAGTTAATATGCAGAAATGTAATTGATACGTCGATTTAATGATTGTTAAAGGGTCGTATTGAAATGGGACACCAATGCGAACATTTCCGTACGGACGACGAGACAATGTTAACGATGTTAAACGTTGATATTTTATGTATCAATGAATTTCAAAATATCCTGTAATACTATGTTATCACGTATATCGGCCGCACAATAAAATTGACATCAACGTTAACCTGAACGAGTTGTCATAATGGTACGTGCAAATATTTCCCGTGTACAAAAATTTTACGAAAACTTTTCTTAAAAAAGAATCACAAATCTTTTGTGATTAAATTTAACTAAATTTTAGTTAAAACAATGAAAAAAAAAAAAAAAAAAATAAAGAAAGGAAAAAAAGAAAAAAAAGAAAAACGATTCCCGATCTTTATAGATACGTCAAAAATATTGAACTTGTAATCTGTTTCACTTGAAAAACTATACGAAAGCTTGAATGAGGTTGATGGGATGAAATTTAGGCCAAGAATATACGTATATTTATTTACTGCACAAAAATGTTCAAATCGATCGATAAAAGATTTTATATATATATGTATATATATATAACGTTTCAAAGAGTAATTCAAGAAGAATAGAAAAAAAAAAGAAGAAAAATCTTTTACGACTTTTTTCAAAAAAAAAAAAAAAAAAAAAAAAATAAAGAAAAAAAAAGAAATGGGATAAAATAAAAATGAATGGGCTTCGTAAAACCTACTAGTATAAAATATCGTGCTGGATACATTAGAAAATGATTAGTAATTAGAATAGCCGATACAACTTGTATATAGAAATTCGATTTGATTCAACCGATAATCGCTTATGAGATAGCAAATTAATGTAGTTTAATCGAACGAACATGACTTGAAACTATTGGTTTCGGATGCATAATCGATCGAAAATTTCCTATAGTTCAATTAATTTCGCTCTTTCTCTCTTTCGAATATTGACATATTAATAATTACGATTTATCATACGATTTCATTATGATTTTCGATTAATGATTTCAACATTTACCTACCAATTACTTGACTATTATACATCACATCACATAACATACATACATACATACATAAAAATACAATATTAATATGTAATAACGTTATAGTAATATTTTTAAGTAAAACATGTATATGTGTGTGCGTGTGTGTGTGTATATATGTCATACATATAAATAGGGTTCGTTGTACAAAAAAAAAAAAGGAGTGGTTCGATAAAAGTGAGAAGGGTCGCCTTCGTTAAGAAAGTTTTGTTACACGAGATCTATTAGATCGCGGCCGTTAAATTTTCGTGACTTGGCACGATTCCCCGGCTTCAACTTGCCGGATTCTTTCTATCCATAGCCGTGGCAACTTTTTTATGAAGTCACGTCCACGATACCAGGGCAAATAGAAGATAGAGAAAACGAACTTAAGCCAAGTCGTCATCGTTTTTCTTTCTTTCTTTCTTTCTTTCTTTCTTTCTTTCTTTTTTTTTCTCTTTTTACTTTACACCACCACTCGTCATTCTCCCTCCCTTCCCTTCTCTCTCTCTCTCTCTCTCTTTCTCTCTTTCTCTCTTGATCACAAGGCGTATTATGCGCTTAGAAAATTGAACGAAACTCAAGATTTTATTCTGGATATATTCTTGAATTATTACTTATTTTTATTATTTTTATTATTTTCCTTTTATTTTTTTTTCTTTCTTTCCTTCCTTCTGTTTTTTCTTTTAGTTTTTTTTTTTTCACTTAATTTCCTTTTTTTCTCTCTCCTTTCTTTATATATATATAAGCTCTAAAAGATTTTTCATTCCGAAGTTTATTTGCTTTATTTCTGACCAAAAGGGCGTAACTTAAGATACTTCAGCTAAGACATCGACGGTACGATTTTCTGGAAGAGAGAGAGAGAGAGAGAGAGAGAGAGAGAGAGAGAGCGAGAGAGAGAGAAGTTAAGAAAGTTTCGCTTCGCCGTCTTTCAGTTATTATTAAGCCATAAGTTGCACTCGAAAAGCTTAAAAAATCGTGGAAAAATATTCAATGAATTCTATTGATTCGTAGCAACACACACATCCATCGTATTATGGATCGTCCCAAAAGACGATGAAGAAGTTTCTCGGGTAAAAGGTTTTTACCATGTGCCAAGACTTTCCTTTTTTTTTATTCGCCTCGGTGATTCGCGTTGTCGCTCGTGTGATTTCATGGAAAAGACAAGGAAAAATTTGCATTTTAGATTTTACGTAAATCAAATCTTACGCATTCCTTGTTATTTTCTTCCCTTTTTTTTTCTCCCCTACCTTCCCTTTTTTTTTTTTTTTTTTCAAACGAGAAATTGCGTTTTTAAATCAAACAAGAGATTTTGTTTTTAAATCAAACGAAAGACTTTGTTTTTAATTCAAACGAGAGATTTTTCTTTCTTCTTTGTTTCTTTCTTTCTTTCTATTTATTCATTTAACTCTATTTATTTCCTTACCTTTGCCAGTAATTTTTATGTCATACGTTTTCTACTAACGACTGTAAAATATTACAGAGGTAATATTTTTTAACGTTAAGATTTCAAATGAAAATCACGATATCTTATAAACTTGTTTAGCATTCGTGACTTGGGCGAGATCTTTTTTTTCTTTTCTTTTTTTTCTTTTTTTTTTTCTTTGGTCTTTTTTTCTCTTTTTTTTTTTTTAACTCACGTCATACTCGTTACTAATTTTAACATTGTTCTTTGATAATTGGATTAACAGTAAAAAAAAAAAAAAAATTATACCGAGAATTCGGTCCTTTTAAAAGGATGAGATTTCAAATTTAATTATTGACTGAAATTAAGAAAGTAAATAAATACTTTTAAAAATCGTATATAAGCTCGGCCCTGTTAAGCTCGACGTACAAGTTTATTCCATTTATTTAAGGAAGTAATATTTAATTGCCATTGTAATCAGGATTGTTTTACATTACCGACGAGAAACATCAAATTTACATCTTAACGTTAAATCTCTCTCTCTCTCTCTCTCGCGTTTATAATAAATAATAAAAAGGATGTTCTTGTAAATGTGATTAACAGAAAGAAAGAGAGAGAGAGAGAGAGAGAGAGAGAGAGAGAGAGAGAGAGAGAGAGAGAAAGAAAGAAATAAAAAATAAAAGAAATCAAACAAAGAATAGAAAAATCTTCTATTTTAACGTAAATACTCTTCCTCCCTCCCCTTTACGACGATTAATTAATTAATTATTATTTCTTTCTGTCCATTAAACATTTATAAAGCTTCACTTTAATAAAATAAAGATAGATAATAGCAAACTGAGCTTCATAATATATGCTTCGAAGACTCCTTTTACCCAAAGCGTTTAAGCTTCAACTTAAATATTGATACTCGAGTTGATTTCCCGTATCAAACCTTTTCAGTGATTCTCAATCTGATTCTAAAACCTTTCGAATAAGGATAAGTAATGACGAACAAGATTAACAGGATTAATTAAAAAGCGCGATGTAGAAATACAATTTTAATTTCTTTCTTACTTCTTAAATATGCTATTAATTATACCGTCTTTATACTTCAAGATATTCGAGAAATCCTTTCTGTCTTTAATTATAACTAATGATATACATAATAAATAATAATTAAGATATGATGTAACTGTGTATGTATGTATGTGTATATATATATATATATATATATATATATATATATATATATATATATATATACACACAATTTTCTTAGATATTCTTTTTATTTATATATATATATACATACATAATAAAATTATATACAAAATAAATAACATTATATGCATAATTCTAATAAATATTATCTGCAAGATAACATATATTAATTATATTACCATATCATATCATATATTAGAGTGCAATCGAATAACATATATAAACGAGTATGATGTAATTCTTCATGGGGAGGGGGAAGAAAATAAAAAAGAAATAAAAATAAGATCTATAGAATAAATTTTTTTCATTCGAAACTTACAATCAACTATTGAATATATAGAGTTTGAAAATTCATTAAAAATTTGGAGAAGTTCGGGCTTTCGTTCTTGATTAAACGATAACATATCTATACTATATTCAGAGCAAGAGAGAGAGAGAGAGAGAGAGAGAGAGAGAGAGAGAGAGAGACATTATCTCTACATAATCTATGAAGGACGAAGCATTCTCCTGATACCAATGCTCTGTCCAGTCCGCAAAATGTCGTCCAATTCGAGGGGAATTCGGGAAGAGAGACGTTCTGCTGTTATCACTCCTCTATATTACTCGTAATTAGCATGAGAGATGCGAGAGATTTCGCGTAGTTATCACAACATACGCATATGTATATATATATATATATATATATATATATATACATATATATACACACACATATATATATATATATATATATATATGAGTGTGTGTGTGTGTGTGTATGTATTTACACACGTATCTTCTCTCACAGAGACTCATGGATTTCATCGATGATACGCCGAGATTCCAACAAACTTAATTCCCCTTTGACATGTCCCTCCTGAATCCTATAGAGAGTACGAAAAGGATTTCACACGCAAAGGAGAATTAATTGGAAATTTAACTTTAGAGCAAGGAGTCGCCATGTCTACAAGTTACAAAACTAAATGTGTAAACGAATAAATATCTGTCGAATCGAGTTAACTAGGATTAACTATTATTTTCTTATTATTATATATGTATATATTTTACGTAAATCATACGAGAACGAACTTTTTATGAAGAAAACTATCTGATTTTTATTTTATTTTCTTATAAGATATATTGAATGATATATATATTATTGCTCGAAACAACGTTATTTGACAAGCTTTCGAAAGATTACGTATAAGAATTGTTTTTCGATAATAATTATATTTATTCTCTCTCTCTCTCTCTCTCTCTCTCTCTCTCTCTCTCTCTCTCTCTCTCTCTCTCTCTCTCTCTCTCTCTCTCTCTCTCTCTCTCCCTGTCTCTCTCTTTCTATCTCTTTCTGTTTGCTTGTCAGACATTATCGAAAAATAATTTTTGATCGATTCGAATCGATGTTTTAAAATATCTTAAACAATAAGATATACGAATTATGGATCGCTTTGAACGATCACCTATAAAAAAAATATAATATATCGTCGATAAATCTTTGGAAAATTAATTTATTCATTGAAAAAAGGTAAATATAATTGTAATCAAAAAAAAAAAAAAAAATAGCACGACGACGACAATGAATGCGATTTTTAATATTAATCTGAATAAAAAATTTTGATCCGATATAGAAAATATAAAGAATTATGTCTAAACGATCGAATGATTTTGACAATTATTCTTATTTTCTACGTTAAATCGTGGTTTTATCAAAAAATTAATAAGCAATCGATTCGAACGAATTCAATTATAAAATTTTAGATATTATCGTATGTATTGAAGTGCGAATAGAGGAAAGTTATAACCTACTGATATGTCAAAGCTGTACGACATCGGAGTTACGAATTTGACTATCCATTTATATATATATATCTCTATCAACCTTGGTATATTCATACATAATACCTATATATATATATGTATATATATATATATGTATATATATGTATATATATATATGTATATATATGTATATATATATATGTATTATATATACACACGAGTACATACGTGCTTTGTTTTAATGCAATAGCCGTAAAATAGACGTACGGCCAACGTTATGTCCTCTATGATTACTCTTGTCGTGCTCTAGAATATATCTGCATATATCTATGAATATATATATATATATATATATATATATATATATATATATATATATACACACAATGTTTCGCAAACAATGAATCGTTTTAAACAAATTTGTAATATTATAAGCTTTTATTAAGTGAAATGGTAAGATTTTGTTATTCGTATGGTTAATAATTGTTAAAGAAAAATTTTTCGAATAATTTCAACAAGAGCATAAATATTAATTAAAATATTTACTATCATTGGTATATATATATATATATATATATATATATATATATATATATACATATATTTCTTCTTTTATTTATGAAAGATAAGAAAATCATAAACTGACGTACAACGAATATTTCTACGATCTCGTTTAATTCCAGTCGAAATTTTATTTCGTCATGACATTGCATCAACGACAGACACACAATAACTCCAAGCTTCGAAGACAATTTATAGGGTAACTGGAATATCGATATCGTTGTTAAAGGATATCGAAAATCGAATGGTAATAAAAAAGAGATGAAAAAAGAAAGATAGATAGAAAAAGGTAGAGAGAGAGATAGAGAGAGAGAGATAGAGAGAGAGAGAGAAGAAAAATAGAAAGAAAAGAGAGAAAGAGTAGCAGAATATAAAAGTACTAAAAAGTAAAAAAAATAAAAATATTACCCCTCTTAAAGATTGCAATTAATCTCGATTATAACTTGACTTACAATATATCGTGTTCGTTAGATATACGAGAGTGAAAAAGAAAAAAAAAGAAAAAATAAGAGAACGTAAAAGAAATAAAAAAAAAAAAAAAAAAAAGAAAAAGAAACCAAGATATTATATCAACCCGAATCATATCGTTTAATCCTTAGTAAATATTACAAAACCCCATTGAATATTTAAGAGAAGAAAATGGGTCTCTTGTCATTCGTCGAATGGGTTTTCTAAGTTTGAGAATCTCTGTTTCTAAAGTAGGTGTCTCGGTTTGATGGCTCTTTAATATTCTACCGGAAACGAACGGAAGTTTGTCAAGAGCGACTAGCGGAAAGGTTTTAGGTGATACTAGAACATCATCGCAAGAAAGTCGAATGAGAGGAGATATGTTGATAGAGTCATACTTTTCATTAATAAATGTTCTCAGGATTCATTTTATCTTATTCATTTTTTTCATTTCTATCTTTTTTTTTTTTTTTGTTTTTTTTTTTTTGCAATTAACTCGTTCCAACTTGACTCCATGTCAAAGGTTAAAAGAAAAGTGATGATGGTAGTGGTGGTGGTGGTGGTAATGGGGTAAGAGCGAAATCATTTGATTAAATTTCGGAAATAGGCCCTAATGACCAAGTTATTATACGAAATATTCGAGATAATATCGAGATACATATTTCTCGCTGGATAATATTCCTTCGCGTGACATTTCGATATAAACTGTTTTTCTCGTCTACTAGAATCTACTCACGTGAATATAATGCTTTTACGCGAGGCAGCTACGCGAATACGTTCGTTAAACGTTGCTGCATTGGACGTAGACGCTCATAATTCTAAACTGAGAAAGCGTTCAACCTGCACGATTGTTTACGCGCACGTTATAATGTATAAGAGAAAGAGAGAAATATATATATATATATATATATATATATATATAGGTTGCCCTAAGTTCACTTTATATTTTTATACAAACCTGAACTTCTAAGGCATGGTAAGCAAATATGAGGCCAAGCAGTATCACAGTAGACACGGAGATCAAGGTTTTCAGTGCTGTCGAGTAAAACGAGGCCTGAAACATACAAGTATACATAAATATATATATGCATATATATGTATATATATAAACACACTTAATAACGTTATTTTGATATAAACGAATTCATTAAAATATATCTATTACATAGGTAAAATAAAAAGGCAGATGTGAGATATGTAAAATATTTTCTACAATATAATATTCTATTTTAAATTTATCTCATCAATTATTATTATTATTATTATTATTATTATTATTATTATTATTATTATTATTATTATTATTATTATTATTATTATTATTATTGTTATTGTTATTGTTATTAGTATTATTATGTACAATCGAGCTTGTAATTATCGAACAAACGTTTAAATAGTTTTTACAACGAACTATTAAATATTCAAGCGTTCGTGGAAAATTCATTATTGTTATTCTAACGTAAAATTTAAACACACGATGGTTTTACTCCGACGTCGTTAAATTTATGTGATAACCCTTTTCTAGAAAAAGAGCTGGAATTAGAGAGAGAGAGAGAGAGAGAGAGAGAGAGAGAGAGAGAGAGAGAGAGAGAGAGAGAGAGAGAGAGGACGTTGAGTTAACGACTTAGCGACATTAATGTTTTCAGGTGCTCGTAAAAAGCATTGTAAGCTTTTAGACAGATAGAACTTTCCTCCTCGACGTTACCTTCAATTTCGTACGCGTTTTATTTCAACATCGCAGTAATCCCGTTTAACGTTAACAATAAGTAAAATCAATCGGTCAGTTTAGTTCGTTTCGAACAAAACGTAATATATATATATATATATCGTTGATCGACTTTTTAATCGAAAACTAGCAACTACACAGTTTGTCTATTTCAACTCGCTTCGACAAAATCAATAACAACAACAACAATAATAACAACAAAAACAAAAACAACAAGAACAAGAGCAACGATTATACGACGATAACGTTCCATTTCATTTGTCTAACTCAACTATTTTTACACCTACGAAATACGAGCTCGTAAAGATAAATATCATACTGATACTATCATACGTGATAAATATCATACGTGATACTGTAGTGAGATTTGACGAACCCCATGAACTAAACCTATATATATATGTACGTATATATATGTATTCTATATATATATATGTACGTATATATCAATGAATTGCTGTGGTGACTACGTGGTTATAGAATTTCACCTACGTAATTCATTCGACGCGATTGTAAGCTCAGATTAAGAGATTTCCGTGCACAGGTGAATTGTGGGTCTCGCAATAACTTTGGCCTATACTCTTGCTTGCTTCGTAAGAGCAATAAAGAGAGAATAAACTGATAGAGTAAAAGAGAGAGAGAGAGAGAGAGAGAGAGAGAAAGGAAGGAAGGAAAGGGTCGTTTTACTCTGAAAAGCTGCCGGGCAAAACCCTTCTTGTCGTGTAAACAATGCCGTAGAAGGAGATGCCACGTTGGAAGCGTATGTATAACTTGAATGTCAGCTGAGGCTTTTTGCCTTTGCTCTTTACGAACTTTACGCTCGTTACCGCGTTATTGGATATACCTACCTATCTACATACCTACATATATACATACATAAATAAATACATATATGCATAAGTAATATATATATATATATATATATATATATATATGAGAGGGAAAATGCAACAAATCCTTTCGTAGAGAGTTAAACCATTAAACAAAAGTAATTTTTTCTTTTCATCGATCGGATTTTTTTTTATCGCGTTACTTTTCGTTTCTTTTTTTTTTCTTTTTTTTTTTTTTTTAATTTTCTTTCTCTTTCATTCCTTTGTTTATGTATTTATTTATTTTTTATTTCTCTATGATTATATCTTTTTTTTTATCAATTTATCACGATTATATTTATCTATTTATTTGTTTACTTTTTTTTTTTTCTTTTTTTCTTTGTGATATTTATTAAAAAGGAAAAAGAAATTGTACGACGAACAAACGCATATAGAAAGAAATGCTAAAGGATTTATAGGATTTCTAATGTAAATATAATATAAAACGGAAGGGAAGAGGGAAATAGATAGAAAGAGAGAGAGAGAGAAAGAGAGAGAGAGAGAGATTATTTGTTAAGAAGGAAGCAAAGCAAAAATCGGAAATTGTCGACCGTTGAAGTCGGTTTCGAATTATCGAACGTGACCAAAACTTCTCTCTCTCTCTCTCTCTCTCTCTCTCTCTCTCTCTCTCTCTCTCTCTCCCTTTCTCTCTCTCTCTCTCTATCTATCTATCTATCAATCTATCTCTATCTATCTATCTCTCTCAAAGTCCTTCGACGATTCCGGGCTCTAATTGCATTCAGAAGTGTCTATAATGCGTTTACGAACCATCCACCCATCCACCCACCCACCCCCCTCCTCCTGTATGCCAGTTCGCCATCTCTTCCACCTTCTCGAACATCATCATCGCTATCACCACTTCCTCCTCCTCCCACTTCCTCCCCTTCACCACCTTAATCTCCATCTCTATTCTCCTCTCGTCCTTCTCTTCGAATCGAACATAGTAAAGTGGTCTTTCAATTATCCTATCGATAAAACAGATTATTAAACTACACGAACCAACCAACTCCTTCTTCATCTACCCAAAGTTCCTGACTCTTCTAATATCATATAAAAGGGTTACCCGTTATTTCTTCTTTGTTACTTTACGTTCTTTATCAACATTCAATAAGTTATAACATAAAACGTTCATAAAAATGAATCATAAGAGCGCACGAAAATTGAAAATTTTTTATCAGATGAAAAAAGAGAAAAAAAGGAGGAGGAAGAATAAAAAAAAAAGAAAAGAGAGAGAGAGAGAGAGAGAGAAAAAAAATTATATCTCTCGTGCGAGAGAGAAAGAGAAAGAGAGAGAGAGAGAGAGAGAGAGAGAGAAAGATTGTAGAAGAGAATTTCAAAAGGATGAGACTCTACGAATCAAAATTGTGCTTGTCAAAGAAAATGGAAAATGGAACAAATTGAAATTTAACGACTTCACTTTTTCCTAAGTTCCTTTTTTTCTTTTCTACTTTTTTCCTATTTTTTCCTCTTTCCCCCCCCCCCCCCTTTCGTGATTACGTATCAACGAACCAACTTGATTTTTCTTTAATACCTCCTCCATTTGAATTACCTTTCCCTACCAAAAGGATCGAATATGAAGAAAATAATTATACGTTTTCCTGAGGAAATTACTACTATCGCAAAAGTAATAACGAGTTATCATGGAAAAATGGATTTTGAATTTTGCACTTCTATTATATACGTTTTGACGTATCACGCATGTGTATCTATGCGTGTGTGTGTGTGCGTGCATACAATTGCATTCCTATTAGCATTTTAACGTTTCTGTGAGGATTAAATAGTATATTAGGACACATATGGGAAACTATTACGTTTAATACTATTGCGCAAATTCGGTTAAGTGCAACATTTGTCGTCCTTCGTGTACGTACACACACACACATATCTACATAGAAATACTTAAAGCTATACTCATCCATACACATATGCACGCATATATATATATATATATGTATATATGTATATATGAATCGAGTTTGATAAACGGGTGTTAGTAGTAGGTTACACAATATATTAAGTTGGTAGAGTAAATGTGTTAATACAAGAGTACACACATAAGCGACCAATGTGAGATTATGTTACACGTGATATACGTGGTCTATACTATCTCCAAACTTTATGATAGTAACATTTACCTTTGCTCACTTATATGCGAATCTACCATAAACGAGGGAAAAAAAAAAGTAAGATCAAGTTTACGACGACACACGCTATAAGTTTAACCAATTTGTCTTCTTCCAACATTTTCGACAAATTGTTTTCCTTGAATAGAAAAAAAAAAAAAAAAAAAAAGAAAAAAAGGAGGGTAAAGAGAAAAAAAACTTCAAAAGGTGCTAAATCGACTTGGACCTTAATAATTTTAGAAAAGTTTCTTTCTAGATGATTTTTTTAGTAATAATAATAATAATAATAATAGTAATAATTTTACTATTTTCTTTTTTTTCTTATATCTTTTTTTCTGGGGATGGAAGAGGAGAGGGAGAGGCGGGGGTAATCTGCCTTCCAATATTTTTCAATCTTCCAATTTTTCTTGAAAAAGTTTGAGAAGAGTTAGATTAACTTGGACGTGTTTTATTTTTCTAAAGAACTATCTTTGAAAGACAACTTTTCTAACAATGGATATATAATAATTTTCATTAGTTAAGAAATAAGTTATAAGTTCAATGACGAACTCGTTACGTTTCGCAATTATGATCTTTTTTCAACATTTACGACAAAATTTTCCTTGAAAATGTCTTCGAATAAAAGTAAGGTTAATTTCGATTTAATTTTCGTAAAATATTCTTTAGATTTTATTATCCATCTACCCAATAATAATAATAATAATAATAATAATAATAATAATAATAATAATAATAATAATAATAATAATAACGATAATGATGATAATAATGTTCTTAATTTAACAAAAAAAAAAAAAAAAGAAAAAGAATATATATGTAAGTTATAAATTTACGACGAACTCGTTATACGTTTCGCAATTTACTTTATTCCTAACATTATCGTCATACATATGTATATTCTCGAAGAGAAGATACGATAAAAGTGAGGTTAATTTCGACAAAATCCTTACGACAAATTTTTCTAATATAAATAATAATATAAAAATATTCATAATGCGCAATAAGAATCCATTGATTTATTATTCGTATAAACGTTTAACGTACCTGAATAAAACTAATTATCTATCTTCTAATAACTCGAAGGAATTACCAAACGATTTCTAAAAACGTTCCGTACCAAGAGAGCTTTCGATAACGAATGTAAAGAGGCAGATCTGGAATGACGATCTCTGTCCTTAGTTGTATTCCCCACCACTGTTATTATTTTATAACACTCGTAGTTCAACGGCTCAATTTGAAGGTTACAATGAAAACA
>NC_060963.1:4780000-4800000 GCF_910589235.1 Vespa crabro
ATCTTTTTTGAATTATTTCGCTAGTATAAAAATCAATCGCAATAAAGAAGTTTCTAACTTGTTGTCACAGACAGGATAATAATACCATGAAAACGATGATGTTGAAGCCATTTCAAAGAGCGGAAACAAAGTTTCTTCCGTCCGTTGCACGTGTAGTATGTAGAAATGGATGATATAATATGTACGTACATACGTATATATTTACTCGTTAGTTATCACGATCTGTGATAGTCAGTCGTATAATCGAAAGATAACTATGACAATTAAAATCTCAATTTAATTGTAGCATGTTACCATGTTAGCAATTATAAATATAGTATAATGCGTCTAATATCGTCAACGATTTAATATTGTATTCGAAGAGAGGATTATCGAAGGTTTAGGAAATTTAGATCATCAGAAAAAGTTAAGTGCGCCTCGAATCGTTTATTTCATGGTTTTTTTTATTTATTTATTTATTTATTTTTTCTTTTTCTTTTTTTTTTTTTTTTAATTTCTTTATTATTATTTTTTTTCTTTTCTTTTCTTTGATTACTCATGCTTTCTTTTGATCTCATTTCTTTTTTAACTGGATATCTTATACACGCAGGCACGCACGTACACATTTGCACGCTAAGGGACCATTAGCCTGCTTAGGTTGCTTATTTGATTCGTAACTCGTAACTCGTAACATTAATCCCGATTAAATTAATGAAATTTCTTTAATCATCTAAATTGATTTCTTTTTTTTTTTTTTTTTTTTTTTTTTTTTTTTTAACGATCAACATCGAAATTTATTGCCGTTCAATGGATCATAGCGTCGTTAGAATTTCTTTCGTCTATCATCGTACAATTCTTTTCTATTCTTTTCATTTCATCGAGTAATTAACATTGAAATTTATTATCGATCGTGATTGTTCCAATTTTTTTTTTTTTCTTCTTCTTTCTGCCCTTTTTTTTTCTTTCCCCTTTATATAACTAACTTTTCAAAATACGTAATATTGATTTGATTTTAAAGCTCGTTAACACTGTAATCAACCCATTATAGATTACATATATATGTAATCAACCCTTCTTTTTAACGATGTCAATTGAAAATATATATATATATATATATAAACTAAAAATAATGATTAATAACATTTTTTGGTTGTATTCCTTTTTCTTTTCTCGAATATTTGCGGAATAGATATGTGATTAGAAAAAAAGAAAAAAGAAAAAATAAGTAATTCTAATGTTAATAGCGTTCGTTTATAACTGTATATATTCATCGATATATATATATATATATATATATATATATCTTGCATATGATAAATTATCTTGCATATAATGACATCGAAGAGTGCTATTTTTATTTCTTTATTTATTACAATAAGATTAATTGAGAATAATTAATAAGATATAGATTTTTTTTTATGTTTTTTCATTCATCTGTGAAATAAACACGTGATAAAAAAAGTAGATCAGTAATTTTAATATTAAATATCGTTCGTTTAAAACTGTGTATATGTATTATAATATCTCGTAGAAGGATAGTATCAAGGAAGATAGTTTTTCGTAATTTCGAAGGGCGTGACCGCGAGGAAGCGGGGTCTCTCTCTCTCTCTCTCTCTCTCTCTCTCTCTTTCTAACTCTCTCTCTTTCTCTTTCCGCGTGCACTGTGAATCCGGTCGAATCCGACATGCGCAGGAACAGATCATGCCGTCGCTATGACGACCTATTCCGCGTCTTAAAGTCTCTCATCATTCTTTAACTATATACCCCTTTTCGAGCTCATTGTTTATGAATTATGGCGTCTTTTGCGCATCGTTAGCGATGCTAAAGGTAAGAAATAAAAAAGGAAAGAAATGAAAAGACAAGAACATAGAGAGAGAGAGAGAGAGGGAGAGAGAGATGATGATGAGACAAAAGGAAAAGAGATAGATAGATTTTCGCAGTTTGTTCTTCTGCCATTGCGTGTTGCTCTAACGAGTTTTATATTGTTACATTATATATCACGTATAATGAGTTTCAACGTTTCTCATGATCATTATCTAAGCGTTTGAGATAAATGTACGCCTACTCCTATACGATTAGAAATTAATTAGAAATGTTTAAATGATCAAGCAATGTTAATATGCTCGACGAAAAATAGAAAGCATCCAATTAATTCGTACGACATATGCATATATGAACGGAGCACTCCATTTAATTATAACTATTATATTATTGTATCATATTATATTAATATATATCTGGTAATAATATCGATAATCATTTTCTCCTTTGTATATATTTAGGATACGTTAATTAATCAAGCTTATATAATATAATTTATATTGCATACATTTATGTATATGTAATGTATTAGATACGTAGATTAATCCATACTTACGTAGATTAATTATATAATCGTGTTTGTAATGGATATATCATTAATTCGTGAGTTTACGTCATTATTGTCTAATTAAGTACGTTTATTAAATTCGATATGATGATTGAAATTCATTTCCTTTTCTCTCTCTTTCTCTCTTTCTCCTTTTTCTTTTTCATGTTTCTACGACGTGTGTGTTATATTCACGTGCATTTTCGAATTCAAACGAATTCGTACAAATTACGACAGCCGATCCTTGAACGCTCTCGATCGAAACGTAAAGTCCGATATATCGAACCTGTCGCGATATACTCCCCATAAATTGTCGCAGGGATCTGTATATACATATATTCTCTCTCTCTCTCTCTCCGTATAAATATATATATATGTATGTATATATATGTGTGTGTATATATATGTGTGTGTATATATAGATATAGATATAGATATACATAGATATACGTATAGTAAATGATTCGACTGTCCTCGATTAAACGCGATAGGCAAGTAAATAGAGGAGTTCGAAGACGTTAAAGGGCTCTATGATCTATCGCTCGCAGGCACCATTGTCCGTTGCATTGTTATCCGAACTACATATGTAATGTACGTAGGTATGTATTTATGTATGTATGTATGATGTATGTATGTATGTATGTATGATGTATGTATGTATGTATGTATGTATGTATGTATTTAGAGACGATCAAAATTCGAGAGCGCGTACGGCAGACACCACGCGATAGAAATTTAATTATCGCTAAAGTTGTTTGCATTAATTTTACAAGATATTTTCATGATCACCGTGTCGTTATAGAATCATCGATCGTTTCACACAATTTTCTTTTGATTTTCTTTTATTGTCATACAGCGGGATTTGTAATTATCAATCATTTATTTTTTATTATATTTTTTTTATTCTTTTTCTTTTTCTTTTTTGTTTTTTATTTTATTTTATTTTATTTGATTTCGTCTTTTCATCAGATCCAGCTCTCGATGATATCACGAAGTTTAATCATGTATTAGATTAATTTTATTTTTCTTTCTTTTCTTTTTTTTTTTCGTTCTTCTTTCTTTTCATTGACTCATAATTTATGAATAAGTTGAACGTATGCGAATTCTTGGGAAATTATTTATTTATTTATTTATTTATTATTATTATTATTATTATTATTATTATTATTATTATTATTATTTGATAATTTTTTGGTAGAAATATATCATTGAAAAGATTGAAAGAATGTAAAACATGTACGCGATATAATTTCTTTTGAAAAATTTTTATTACTCGTGCATAGAGATCTAAAAATTTTTATATTCTTACCCCTTTCCTCTTCGTTCTTTCCCACGCCCCACCCACCCCTCCCTGCCACCCTTTCGCTCTCGCCGATCTATATCTAATAGAAAGGATGAAAATAATTGTGGATCCTTTGTATCGACTTTTCTTTTCTATCTCGTTTCTTTGTTGAAAATTAAAGGGCGGATCATCTTTTTTCGTCCAACCCGACAAGATGTCTCTTTGTCGTTAGTTGTCATAAGGGTTGGGACGAGGGGTTGGGACCAGTTGAAACGTAAAGTCTCTCTCTCTCTCTCTCTCTCTCTCTCTCTTTATTTCTTTCTTTCTTTCTTTTTATCTTTCTTTCTGTGTCGAATAAATGGAACCAGAGATTCTTTCCTTCCAAGCTAACCGAAAAAATTAATCTTCGAAGAAAAAGATTGTATCTTCTGTGAAGTTTGGACGATGATGAGTATATCGTAAAAAGATGTTTTTTTTTTTTTTTTTTTTTAAAGAAGAGAGGTGGAGAGAGAGAGAGAGAGAGAGAGAGAGAGAGAGAGAGAAAACTGTTTGTAGTGGGAGATGTTATAAAAAGATATGACATTGCTTTGAAGCTTTGTGCTCTTTTTTGTTTTTTTTTTCTTTTTCATTTTTTTTTTTTTTTTTTTTTTTTTTTTTTTAATTTAGAAAAAATTTATTTTCATCATTTTATTTTTTTCATGTTTTTATAACTACCTCTCCGTGAGTAAGAAATTTCAGGGGAAAAAAGTTACGGTCTATAGAAATTCGTCGAATACGATCCTTCGTACCACCATCGAACAAAAAAAAAAAAAAAAAAAATATACTGTTTATTCTCTTTTTTTTTCTTAGAAAATATATCGGACGTGATTTTTTTGTTTTTTATAACGAAAAGAAGACTGATCGCATAGTAAAAATGCACGCATACATCTTTCACTTAAAATCAAACTTAGGATGTATTAAGTACTAAAGTACCTATGTACTAAGTATTATTACTCATTGGTACTATTATTCTATTTGTTAGATTCAATGTAACATTGAAGGATAGTATTGCAAGGATAATTAGTTTAATTAGTTAATAATAGGATATCTTTCTTTGTTCTTTTTTTTCTTTCCTTTTTCCATTGGAAAATTATAGATCATTTCGTTTGATATATATATATAGATCAAACGCATGATTATCTCGCATGAGTAACGAAACTTCTCTTATATGTAAATAGAGAGAATAATGTATTCCAGAATTACTTATATAGTTGCTTTTGTATTAAGAGAAAATTAGTTTTCTCCCTTTGACAAAACTTTCACAATTGGTTTGAACAAGTACTATATATATATATATATATATGAGTACGTATCGACCCTTTGTCATTCGATAAACGATAAGATCGGCGTGAAATATTCTTTTGTAACGAGTGAATGAATCTAAAACGTTGAATTATTACTTGTTGTTCTTTTTTAAATTTACTTTTTTTTTTGACGTATTATAAAATGAATAAGAATTTTATTTTATCTCTCTCTTTCTCTCTCTCTCTCTCTCTCTCTCTCTCACTTTCTCTTTCTCTTTCTCTTGAATTGCGGATAAGAAAAATTTCATGGATTCAGGTTAAAGAAGAATTGGTACTGAAAAAAAAAGCCACTTGTGGTTATTTCTTCGTAAGAGTTAGAAAGAGAAAGGAAGAAAATGAAAGAAAGAAAAAAAGAAAAGAAAAGAAAAGAAAAGAAAAGAAAAGAAAAGAAAAGAATGAGCCGTGAAAAATAAACAAGTCGTTGAATGGCAGCGTGTCGTGCAAAAGTTAAGAGGGATCTCTCTCTCTCTCTCTCTCTCTCTCTCACTCATTCACTTTTTTTTTTATTATTTTCTGCTTCGTTGGCGCTCGATTCACTCACTCTTCCCGTACAGTCGGAAATTGTTGCAACAAAAAGGTTTATTACGAAAGAGACTTAATTCTTCGGATGACTTACACGCAAGGATATATAAGTATATACCCTTCTAGACTAAGTATGTTTACATGTATATATATATATTAATGTTTTTTTGTTCCATCTTCTCTTGGTCATTATTTCGTCCTTCAATTGTATTTTATCTCTCTTTCTCTCTCTCTCGCTCTCTTTTTTTTTTATAGAAAGAAAGATAGTGAGAAGTAGAGTTAAAGTGTGTGTGTGTGTGTGTGAGAGAGAGAGAGAGAGAGACAGAGTAATAGAGAGAGCTTTTATCTAAAACGAAGAAATTCAACGTTTTTACGATAATTCATGAATATCGTGAAAGCTCTGGGTTTTAGATATAGTCATCTGTTGAAAGGATATTACGTTTTGTAAGATACATTGGTACAAAATGTATATTTTATAAAGAAGTTTCTTCTTCGTTTACATCTTCGTATACGTCTTCGTGTTAATTCCTCGCTTTTCTGTTCTTTTCTGTTATCGTTTTCTCCGTGTAATTTCTCTCAAATTTAAGAATATTAAGATACCTCCAATTCGTCATTTTCTTATCTAAGAAATTAACACTTCATTGAGGTAAGATTTTCCTGGAAGATAGATTGTTAAGTCTTTTGTATGATATTCTCCATATTTTATTATATATTATTCTTGATGTTAATCCTTCTTTGTTAAGCAATTAATGTCATGATCATAATTTCTCTTTGTTAATTAAATACTGTTGTAGAAGTATTACAAATTCATTTGTTATATTACATTATTTATACGAATATGTTTTATGTGAAAATGTAATTACTTTTGTTTATTAATTCTACGACGAATTTATATATATATATATATATATATATATATATATATATATATATATATTTTAATAAAATGAATGAGTTATAAATGTATTATTTTTGATGAATGAATTTTAAGAAGAAAAAGAAAAAGACGTCATTAATCGATTAATAATTTATACATTCAATTTTCCATCGTTGATCCATTTAATTAGCCGTCAATTATCGATCAATGGACTTTGAAAAAAAAAAAAAGAAGAAGAATAAAAAGAAAAAGACAAGTATAAAAAGAAAAAAGAAAAGATAAGAAAAAGATTATATTAATCAATTAATAATTTATACATTTAATTTTCCATCGTTAATCCATTTAATTAGTCAATTTTCAATGGATTTTAATCATTCCTTTATAAATACTTATCTAAATATTCATTCTAGGTGACGATAAAGAATCCTTGGTAGATCGAATGTCTCTCTCTCTCTCTCTCTCTCTCTCTCTCTCTCTCTCTCTCATTTATTCTTTTTCTCTAGCAATTTGAGCTTTTCTTTCTCTTAACGTCGGCTCCCGTCAGACGTTAAGACAGGATAGAAAAGGAGAGAAGCAAACAGTGGGTGTTCCTTTGTACGGTGAATCTTCTGTGTGCGGATCTTTTTCGATAGAAAAGATCGAGCCAGAGCGGGGAGTGTTCTACCCCCCAACTCTACTTCTACCCCTATCCTCTACGCCTTACCCCTTACTCCCTGTCCTTTGCTTCTTGTTCCCTTTTTATCTTTCCAGTCTTCTTCTTCTTCTTCTTCTTTTTCTTCTTCTTTTCTCACAATATTTTTCCTTAGTACTTTCTTTGAAACGTTATTTAACGCTCTCCTTAACTGCCGTCGATCAGTTTCGTCCTTCGTCTTTCAAACCTCCACCCTCCGCCCCCTCCTCCTATCCCCGCTCGTCACCTCTAATCTTCCTTCCTCTCACCGAGACCTTTTATCCTTTTTCTTGACTTCACCGGTAATCTAATGTCGGCAAATAAATTTTTCTACGATGGTCTACGGTACAACTACGGACCATGATTCAACATCGTGAGAGGATTTATATAGAAATTTTTAATTTGCAGTACGTATATGTACATTTATATATTTATATATATATATATATATATATATATATATATGTATGTATGTATTCGTATGTATGTATATATTGTATAGGAATATTAAGTTTTGAGCTTATAAAAAATTTTGGTATTTTTAATATTTAATATTTCTGAATGGACGAGGTTTTATAATAATAATAATAATTATTATTATTATTATTACTATGATTATTATGATTATTGTTATTATTAAAAATACTATAAATTATATATTATTATATATATTTATATATAGGTATACGCATAAATATATATGCATAGGATTATACTATTAAAAGATGTATATGAAGATGTAGTATCTTATATACATATATATACATATATATTTTTTTTTTTTTTTTTTTTTATAATATAAAATAGTATAAGGTATTAAGTAGTATAAGTTATTATTTAATGTTACTATAAACAAAATTATATATACAGTGCATAAAATATTTATATATATATAATATAGAGAAAAAGAGAGAGAGAGAGAGAGAGAGAGAGAGAGAGAGAGAGAGAGAGAGAGAGAGAGAATATTGTTAAATAATATATTGTTGAATTTTTAGAATTTTCAGTAAAAACAATATCTGTATTTATTTAAATATAAAATTCTAAAAATGTCAGGATTACTTACTGATCGACATGGATACTTTCGCAAATGTTGATATATCGATTTGTTTAATTCAATTAAATGTTTCGCAGAGAGAAATAGAAAAAGAGAGGAAGAGTGAGAGAGAGAGAGAGAGAGAGAGAGAGAGAGAGAGAGAGAGAGAGAGAGACAAGTCGTGATTTTTTATTTACAAAAGTGTTCTCGTTGATTATCGTCGTTTTTTGAACGGATAATCCTGTAAAGCTTCTCCCATCACTGAAATAATAACGCTGTGACAACGGGATAGTTTTTATATTCGGTTATTTGTCAACCGGTTGTGAAAGAGAAACGAAAAAAACATGAGATAACGACGTAACCGAGTGCACCGAGTATGATAAATGAACGATGCTGAGATTCTCTAATCGGTTATCGTAATATAATGCGTTAAAAGGATCATATCTTTTTACGAAATATAATTAAGTTAATTGTAATTAGTACATTACATAATTACTATCGTACTTTTTCCATATAATTTTGGCGAAGAATTTTGTTTAAAAAGAAGAATTTTTGTTCAAAGAATATTGTAATTTTCCTTTTCTTTTATTTATTTATTCGTTTATTCTTTTTTTTTTTTTTTTTTTTTTTGATATATCAGAATGTGTTTATTTAATATCCAACTAACAATCGTTTATCAGTTTTTTTTTTTTCTTTTTTTTTATTAAATCAAAACGTGCGTGCGATGAGTGAACGGTATTGAGATATTAATTGGAAATTAAATATACAATGCGTTAGAGAAATCATTTCTTTATAGAAAATAAAATTAGGTCATTGCGTAATTCAGTATCGTATGTTTCTATACAATTTGAAAAATTGTTTAAAAATATTTTTTAATATTTTAATAAATATTAAAAAAGTATTTCAATAAATTTATATACATATATATATATATATTTTTTTTTTCTTCTTTTTGGATACTTTAGAATTTTTATACCAATATTCAACAATTTAACAGTACCATTTATCAATGTTTTTCTTAATTGTTAAATCAAAATGTACGTGTGATGAATGAGAAAAAAAAAGAAGTAGAGATTTTTTTAATCATAATGCATAATGCGTTTAGTGAGGTCACATTTCTTTTTTATGAAATAAAATCGATTATAATTATAACTATTATCGTATATACATATATATATATATATATATATATATTTTTAAATACTTAAACAATTTTGAAAAAGAATTTAAACGAACTTGTATTTCTTTTCTTTCTTTCTTTTTTTTTTTTGTTGAATACTTAAAAATTTTTATATTAATATCTAGACAAGCAAACGAATCATTTTAGCAGTGTTTTCTTTAATTAGTAAATTTTGTGTGCGTCATATGTGTGTGTATATATATATGTATGTGTCGCGCGCGCGTGTGTGTGTGTGTCGTGTATTTTCAACGAGATTATATGGACCGATATTATCTCACATAAGAAAGTAGACATTCTCTACTTTCATCTAACTTTTAAGTTAATCTTTGGTTAAGAAGTAAAAAGAAAGAGCAAAGATCCGAGAGTGGTTGCTAGATAATAAGAAGAGAGTAAGAGAGAGAGAGAGAGTTCTCATTTTATTAGTCTCATTATCTCTTTCAGAAAAAAATAATACATCTGGCATGTGATCCTCGAGATACAAGTTCTTCCATTTCGCTTGTGTTACGAAGTAAAACAAAAAAAGGAGATATATATTAAATACCTAGGACAAACAAAGGATCTTCTTTTAGTTATTAAAACTCAATGGAAACTCCTCCTGCCCTTCCTCCCTCCCTCCAAAAAAAAGAAAAAAAAGAAAAGAAAAGAAAAAGAAGTGCATACATGCACTTTAGTTCTAACATAATCGAGAATATTTAATTGGCGTGGCCTCGATTTCTTTCTTTCTTTCTTTTTTTTTTTTTTATTTCTTCTTTTTCTTATTTCTTCTATCATTTCTTATCTTTTCTTTTCTTTTCTTTTCTTTTTTCCATCATCTTCGATTACACTTTGTCCTCTTATCTTTTCATCGGACGGCAAATTTTAATCCTTTGCCTATCTCTCTTGATCCTTTCTATTTTCTTTTTTCTAATTCTTTTTTTTTTTTGCTTTTTCTCTTTTTTATAAGGTAATAGACATCATTCAACCCTCCCCCCCCCCTCGTCCCCGTCTTTCCTGTCTCTCTTTTGGAAAGACTTTTTAATATTATTAATAAGTCTGAGCGAAGCCAAATGATACGATCCTTTGTATCTTTCGAACTTGTTCTATGGGGGATGATTCCATTTGGTGGAGCAAACGAAGCTTAGTTCGATTGATGATTACCAGAGTGAGATCTAATTTTTCGCACGGTCGCTTTACAAGTGGATGATATTAAACGGAAGGATGAATGTATATTATAAAGGGTGGAAAAATCTCTTCTTCCCTTTTAATTTTCTATGGTAGCTTTTTTCAGTCTCCCCCGTTGGCTCGTCCCGTTCGTTTAATAAACGAAATAATTTCTATTCACAATTCGAACACGTATTTCGCGTATTTCCTTGCTTTTGAATGTTGATTAATTTTTGTTTTTCAATTTCTTTTTTTTTTCTCCCCATCTATTCATCCCTTATTTTTTATCCCTTTAATTCTGCACACGTCCTAATAATTTCAAGTTGTAAGTAACTCAAAAATAATATCAAGTATTGTATATCTTGAAATAATTTCGAATTGTGAATATAATCCCCAGGCACATTTATATATACGACTGTAACATTTATAGCGATGAAATAATTTTGATTCCTTTTAAAAATAACTGTATATTCTTTTTAAAGCCTTTGGAAATAATATTCAGTAGGTTTGCAAACGCATTTCCAATTTTTTTATTACAAAAAAAAAAAAAAAAAAAAAAAAAAAAAAAAAAAAAAAAAAAAACAAAAATTCATGTATCATGCAACGAGCGAATTGTTTCAATTGAGATGAAAGATGGCCTGGGGTATCCTATACCCTACATGCACAACTAGGGTTTAACTGCGTCGTTTGAAAACTTTATGTATATATATATATATATATATATATATATATATATATATATATAAAATATTTAATATATTCTTTTTTTTTGTTTTTAACAATTTTTTTCTCAACGGAGTCGATTTACCTTGAGCTTTTAAAAAATTCAATTCTCTTTCACTATCGCCTTTATCGAGATGAAGTCGAAGAAAAAGAAGAAGATGAAGAAGAAGAAGAAGAAGAAAAGGGCTTACGCGTTTTTGAAAGAATCGAAAAAAGATCATGCGAACGTGTCTCTACATATACATATCACTTCGATACAAGTAACATAAAGAAAGCGTGAAAAGCTCGATATATTTATCGACTTGTGGGAGGAGTTCTCTCTCTCTCTCTTTCTCTCTTTCTCTCTCTGGGGTTCCTTTATTCTCACGAAGGGAACGAGCGTAATGCACTTTCTAGACGGTCTTTCGCATTCACACGAATGCCAAGAGTTCTCTTGGTACATTCGAAGTTTCGGTTTCTTGGAATGTTTCATTCTCCGATTTGCAAGTCGACCTATGTGGCTATATATATATATATATTATATATATTTTATATATATATACATATACATATATATGTATGCAAATGTATATTTATGTTCTACGCAGCTAGCGTATATACGTGACTTTAGAAATTTTGAGAAGGAGAAACAGAGTACTAATACCTACATAAATTTCTAGTTTACTTCGTTTTGAAATGAATAAACAGAGACTATATTATTTATAAGTTACGTTAGCGTATTATATAGTTTATATATATATATATATATATATATATATATATATATATAAATTTATAATGTACTTAATATAGGAATGCTCTACTTTTATTGTACATATGATTCCGGGTCAAAGATTTAATTCCGATAGAAAAGTTAGAAATTCGAATATTTTCTAATAATTCTAATACGTTCAAGTTTATTTTATTTTCAAACTGATAAATATCTGATGATATTACTTAATTGTTGCACCGTTAAATAATATATTAATATAATAAATAAATAAATAAATATATATATATATATTTATTTATTAAATATATTAAATGTTATATTAATTTGATTAGGAAACTAGGGTTTCTAATACCTTATATATTTGAATTTAATCTA
Source organism: Vespa crabro (assembly GCF_910589235.1). Taxonomy (NCBI): domain Eukaryota; kingdom Metazoa; phylum Arthropoda; class Insecta; order Hymenoptera; family Vespidae; genus Vespa; species Vespa crabro. The sequence goes on from NC_060963.1 coordinate 4,792,205, forward strand.
TTTTCAAATGGATAAACATCGACGATATTATCAATAAAGACTACGTTAGAATATCATATTATCTGTATATGTAAATTTATATATCAATTCAAGTATTGTACTTTTCATATACGATTTAGCATCAGACTTTTGTTTCGATGATGAAAAATAGAATTGCTAATATATATATTTGAATTTAGTCCATTTTCAAATGGACGAACAATAACAATAATATTATCTACAAAGCTATGTTAGCATATTGTATTATCTGTATATATATATATATATATATATTTATATTATACCGATGCAAATATGTTACTCTTTTTTTTTTTTTTTTTTATACGATTGAATCCTTCAATTTTTTGTTCTTTTTTTTCTTTTCTTTTGTTTCTTTTTTTTTTCGATAGAGAATTCAGTCCGAAGGAGAGGAATTTTTAATACGTACAATTCGAAGTTTGGTTCATTTTCAAACTAATCAACGAATTAGGTTCGATATTATCTACAAAGCTACGTTAACATATTATTATGATTTATATACGTACATTTATATCATATCAATGTAAGTACGCTACTTTTTCATAGATGATTTGATTCCTGAATTTTTTTTTTTTCTCGATATAAATAAAATAGAATGTTCAATTTCACTTTCAAATTGTATGAACGACAAAGACATTATCAATAAAGTTCCATTATTGCATCGTACGATCTATGTATGTATGTACGTACATTTATATTATATCAATAGCAAGTATACTACTTTTTGTTTGTGGAAATAGAACAAACTATGATACAAATGTTACCTTTTTAAGACAAACATGAACCTTTTCCCTCTCTCTCTCTCTCTCTCTCTCTCTCTCTCTCTCTCTCTCTCTCTCTCTCTCTCTTCCTTCTTATCGTTCATTCTTCTCTTCTCTTCTCTCTCATTCCTTCCGTCTATCGATATTGTTAATCCATTTCTCCCTTCTCCTCCTCCTCCCCCCTCCTCCTTCCTCTCACCGCAAGTTTGGCACAAACTCAGAATGAAGATTGGTACGATCAACAATGTAATTCAGTCGGCTACGATATTTCCCCTTGGCTTTAACTCGGTTTTTCTCGATTCTCTTTTAAAATATACGAGATCTTTCATTATCGCATATAATAACACAACACACATTGTATCGTATATTGAACGAATTCTATATAACTTAAGGGACCACCAATGGAGACCAAACCTTACACGTTACAAATTTCTTTATATACGAAATAAATGATTTCTTCTCGATTGTTAACAAAGTTTCCCCTGAGAGACGTAAGGGTGAATATCGTTGAATGCATTAACATAGTTAACTTTTCTATTTCTTTGAGATATGGTACCTTGCGGGAGGTGGAACCCCGGAGCGAGGCGAGGAGGAGGGAGGAAAAAATTTTATGATACAAATTTTTGACATTGTTAAGACGTCATAATTATTATCATCATCATCATCATCATTATATATTACTATTATTATTATTATTATTATTATTATTATTATTATTATTATTATTATTATTATTATTATTATTATTATTATTATTATTATTATTATTATTATTATTGTTCCTGTTGTTGTTGTTGTTGTTGTTATTGTTGCCATTGTTATTTTTATTATTATTGTAATACCTCAAGGGGACTTTCTATTAGCGAGATTGGATCCTTGTAAAAGGATTTTAATGAAGAAAGATTTTTTTCTTCTTTTCTTTCTTTTCATTTTCTTTTTTCTTCTTCTTATTTTTATTTATATTTTTTTTTTTCTTATAGAAATTTCTTACAGAAGATATATGTGCTTGCTTTTCTTTGTGTTCGATCCACGTTTTTTTTTCTTTTTTTCATTTTATTCTCCTTTTCTTCTTTGCGCACGTCCAACCCCTTCCTAACTCGCTTAGGATAATATTTTTCGAAAGATATGGTTATCCATTCGATATATGCTCGAAACTCTCCTCTTGAGAATGATCGTGCCTTGGAGATTAAATTATTTGTATGTGTACGTATATACATATATATATATATATACATATTTATAAATAAGTAAAAAAATGGGATGTTAGAGGGTGAGAGTGAGATAGATAGAGAGAGAGAATGGTGAACGACAATAAAGCTTCTACTTAAGTGTCGCTTCGTGCTTATCCGAAAAGTTGGAAGAAAGAAAACTAGTTTTCTTTTTTTCGTGTCTAGTCGCTAGGCCGCTTCGCCGTCCGTAGTAAATCCTATCAGGGTAGACGAACGTTAATGTGGAAGACGGGAAAATCAATACGACGCGTCGTTTGTAAAGATCGTTTAAAGACCACAAAGTTAAAGAGAAATCTTGCGATGTCATCTTTTGAGAAAGAAATGAGAAATCGGTGGAGGATAATCGTGGAGAATGATCGGGGAAGCGGGAAGAGGGTTAAGGGTTAGGGAAAAGAGAATAAAAGTAATTAAGAGTTTTCCTTCGTTTCTGATAACATTAGTTCCGATTTTTATCAGAAATAATTAAACTTCCTAAAATATATATATATATATATATATATATATATATATATATACATTATATAATTATATTATATTATATTATATTGATAACTGACCCGTGAAAATTAGTTGCACAAGCTGAGACAAAACTTTTATGATCAGTAAAAAAAAAGGAAAAAAAAAAAAAAAAGAAAAGAACGAAAGAAAAAAAGGAAAAGAAAAATTGGTCTAAAAAGTGTCGTGGTAAAGTAATTGATTTTTAAAATCATTGAAATACTTTTTAATCCGCTCTACGTACGTATATTTATGAAATATTATTAATCTAATTCTAGTTATATTTATAATAGTTAGATAGATAGATAGATAGATAGATGTAATTGATTTTCACTGGAATTAGTTTTCATTGGTGAAATAAACTATAGTGTAAAATCTATACGAATCTAAATAAACTTATTTTGATTATTAAATTGACTTTATTATCAATTTTGTTCGTTAATTCGATCGAAGCTTTTCAAGTAAGATAAATCATTATTTTCTTATTTTTCCAATTACATGGTTACTTTATTATCGTTAATTATTTAATAGGACGATAACTTAAAAGTGTAATTATTTTTAAGTATCCATTTGTACGTATTTTCGATTAATACCAGGTGATAATAGACAATGCAATTAAGAAGAAACTTTACTTCAATAACTTGATAAATATTGTTAATAAAATTGATTCATATAAATGTGTTGTTTTAAACGATGGAGTAGTATAATCTATCCATTCGAATTTGTTTATATTTATTTATTTATTTTTTTTTTTTTTTAGTTTTCGACAAATTTAGGTCATATCTCCAATTTTTCGCGTATTTTTTTTCGCTTTCTTTCTTTCTCTCTCATTTTGTTCTTCTTTTTTTTTTACAAAACCGTATTTACCGGTGTTTCGAGGTTTTTAGGATTATTTATTTATTTATTTATTTATTTATTTATTTATTTATTTATTTATTTAGATAGATAGAACAAAGAATAAAAAATCAATTATTCGTTTTTTTCCTTTTTAAATTTGATTTGGATTGTTGAGAAAATAATAATTTTTAATACGTTTGAGTTTTGTAGTTAAAAAACAAAAATTGTGTAACTTGAATGGTTATAGGTGTGTATGTAAATTCTTGAAAAACGAGAATATATTGAAGAAATATATAACATGTGTAAAAAAAAAAAAAAAAAAAAAAAAAAAAGGAAAAAGAAAGAAAAAAAACATACATGCATTCAACCAACGTAATTCCAGATTTTAATTCCTAAAAGAGAAAAATTACATAAACATTTATTTTACTTAGAAGAAATAAATAAATAGGCAAATATTTCAAATACGTATAACCAAGATAACTTTCTAAAATATTAATTCTACGTAATATTTAATAATTCATATTTATATTATAAATTATGTAAACAAACATATATCGCGTGTAAATCGTTTGGCGGCATTCTTCGACGTTCAACGTACTTTAAAATGTTTCTTTAAAATTTTTCGATCTAATACGATCGACTTGATCGATCCGATTTGACAAATTCATTGATTATAATATAGGTATATGACATATATAATATATATATATATATATATATATATATCGTAGCTATAAGTATATATATAAGTATATACAGATTAAATACTGTCCATTAATTGATATTTTAAACATTATTAATTATTAATATTTATATATATATATAGATATCGTAGCTAAAAGTATATATATAAGTATATACAGATTAAATACTGTCCATTAATTGATATTTTAAACATTATTAATTATTAATAATAGCGAGATAAGAAGATTGATAAAATATAAAATGATCTTTTGAACCATTTCACATACATACGTATAGATCTCAAACATTATAATCAGTTCGTTCATATATGCATATTGTAATGTAAACGTGAGGGACAAAAAAGAAGATCAAAAAAGAAGATAAAAAAAGACGACAAAAAGAAGAAGAAGAAGAAGAAACTGACCTTTCCGTAAACGCCGGCGCTGGAGAGTTCGTTTTCGATGACCATGACAATGATGCCGAACATTCCCATAACGAGTGCATAATCACTTATGCGTTTGCGTTTTTCGAAGAGTGCCTTCCGTCTTCCGAGACGATAACCAACGTTAGGTTTATGTTTGGAGCCAGGTCCTATACTACCAGCCGAGGGTCCCTTCATAGGACCTCCTCCTAATACCCTTTCGTCGACGTAACGTGGATACTCGCTGTGAACACCGACTAATGCAATTCCAGCATCCTCGCCTGCGTTCGCAGCTCCTGCACTTCCGCAACCTGCACCTCCGATACCCCCTCCTCCTCCTCCTCCACCACTGCTACCGACTCCACTTCCAACACCTCCAACACCACCACCACCAGCACCACCAGCACCACCACCACCACCACCACTTCCACCGCTGTTCTTCATCGCACCCGGAATCGAGAGTGTCGACACTGGCTTCCGCAACTGTAAAAACGTGTATAGACATTTTTATTTATTTTTATTTTTTTTTTTATCGTCCTTATTCTTTCTTTTTTCTTTTTTCTTTTTTTTACTTCTTCTGTTTTATTTTATTTTTTTCTGTTTCTTTTTTTTCTGTTTCTTTTTTTTTCCCGTTTCTTTTTTTTTTTCTCGTTTTGTTTTTTGTGTTCGAATATACAATAGATCACCTTGTATAAAATTGACAATGGATATAACAAGGTTTTTAATCATCCGTAACGATATATCACGTAGTAGATATCTACGTGTATATCTGTATGTCAGGTACTATTTTATTTCATAAAGGTTAATATATATATATATATATATATATATATATATATATATGTATATGTATATGTATATGTATATGTATATGTATATACCATACATTGTTTATCGTTACTTTATATCCAAAAAAAAGTTTCATTTTGTTTGTGAGTTTTTAAGTATAATTTATATTTGTTATATATCATAATATATGCATATTGTATTATTGTTTATAATATCGATGGTTATATGATTTGAAAATAGTTATAGTATAGTGAGTTATAATTACGATATCGATATGATATAATTATGATATTGCAATTGGATACAGGATAATCATTATGTAACAGATAAAATTAATATAATTTTTATATCAGATTTTTTTCTTTTCTTTTTTTTTCTAAACACACGAGAGATAATTAGATTATAAAGGATCAAATTTGTAATAGCGTTCGGTATATACATAGTGTGTGTGTGTGTAAGTTTATATATATATATATAAATGTATATTTGTATGAGAAACAAATGCAAAATTAATAATACGTTCAATATTTGCATAACTTAGGTGACTCGAATCGGATCTATTGTATTATCAATGATAAAACGTGCGTTAGTTTCGTCATTGGTCCATGGATAAATGTAGCATGCCATTCGAATAACTTTTTAATTGCAATTAGATTACTCATGATTCTCAATTTACGTTAATATTATAATACTTATGAATAATCATTCGTGTCGTGTTACAATAATAAGAATTAATTTAGACACAATTATTTTTATCTGATTTGTATTAATTTTGTTTCTTATCGTAAGCGTTTCTTTTTTTTTTTTTTCTTTTATTCTAATATTAACATATAAACGTAAGAATAACAATAAAATACATACAAAATATAATTTGTTTTACGTGAATATGTAATAACTTTTGTAATTGGGATTATCGAATTAACGAAAAAGATTTATTCGACGTTAGGTTCTTAATTGAGATTGTACAGTAACAAGAATATCATCTGATCTTATTGAATATTTCATTCGAAGGATCATTAAGAAAGTTATACGAAGTATCTACTTAAGTGTTAAATGTTAAGTGTCTGATCTTTGTGTAAGACAGTATAAAATGGGCCAAAAGTTCTTAGATAATTACAAAAAGTGATTATTCTGTTTTCTTAACTTTTTGGGCTTACTGTAGCTACTTGAGACAGTGTAGTTGTTACAAATGTGAAACAAAAAAAAAATTAATTTAAAACTTTCACTTAAACAAGATTAATTGATCTTTAAACTCGTCTAAGAACTTTTAATTTTACTTATACGTACGTGTACGTATAATAATATTCGTGGAAAGAAATAGATTTTCTTTTTTTCTCTTAAAAAATCATGCAAAACATTTACTCGCTCGTTTTACGAATTTGTATCACTTATATATATATATAATAAATACAAATTCTATTAAGTATCGACAGGTGCAATCCATTACGATTATTAACATAGGCATAACACACAAAACATTGAGTGTAATATATATATATATACTTATTTATTTATTTTATTTTTCTTTTCTTAAATCAATCAAGGTCAAGGGATTGAAGATTAAGTGCAACAATAATTGTGTAAACTTCGTTCAGATAAAGAATATCTGTTGAATGAATTAAAAAAAAAAAAAAAAAAAAAAAAAAAAAAAAAAAAAAAAAAAAAAAAAAAAAAAAAAAAAAAAGAGGAAATAGAACATTTCGTGTATATAATTATCGTGAAATCACAAAATCAAATCTGAAACGTGTTTTTAGCGTTTATGGATCTTATAAAGAAAGTTGCGTGAGTATTCGTGAAGGGAAAAAGGAGGAGAAGGTTAACGAAAGACAAGAAAGCGTAGAAAGGGTCTAGAAGCAATATATCTACCAGGGCAGGAGGGTAAACGGATATATATATATATATATGTATCAAGGGAAAACGAGTGTTAGTATACTCGTTATCGAGTAAAGTAGCTCTGGTTGACCGGCTTTAATTGGTAATGCAAAAATATACCCTCATTCGCATACTCTTTCTCTCTCTCTCTCTCTCTCTCTCTCTCTCTCTCTCTCTCTCATTGTGTATATATATATGGAATATGAAGTTGAATATAACAGTATATATTGTATATATTGTTGTTCGATAACTATTATGAGGTTAACTATTTAGAAATGATGGGAGTTGAAAAAGTATTTAATGAAATTATGTAATGTCTGGATGATAAGTAAGTTTTGTTTCATTGTAAAAAATTTATTATCTTTAAAGGTACTTTTAGGGAGAAAGAGAGAGAGAGAGAGAGAGAGAGAGAGAGAGAGAGAGAGAGAGAGAGAGAGAGAGAGAGAGAGAGAGAATAGTAGATTCGTATAATGAATAAATAACAATAAATTATATATATATTTTTTTTCATGAATTATTCTAATAAACACGATATTTTTTTAATTATATCAATTAAAATTAAAAAAATTTCTTTCAATTTCTTTAAATATATGTACCTATTATGTTGATTTATAAATAAGTTATATAATAAATTTTTTTCTCAGAAAGTCATTTATATATATATATATATATTTATATATATATATATAT